>NW_026931180.1:0-44996 GCF_032062105.1 Saccostrea cuccullata | reverse complement strand
GAAAGCTTTCGATTTTTCAACTGCAATTTCCCTTACTTATACAGCAATACACCATCATCACCGTTACGCGGGTTTTATATCTCTCAGTTGAATCGATGCACAAGAGCAGGCGTATACGCAGGAGCATGTTCTACGTATATAGAACATTTAAAACGAGATAAATTATTTGACAGACAAATTGCTCAAACAAGAATATCAGCAGTCTCGTTTAAAGTCATCATTTCATAAGTTCTATGGTCAATGCAATACTATGACGTTGTCAGCAAACGCATGACCATTATGTCAAATGCTGACTGACGTTTTTCATACTACTGTTAGGTCATTATATACACTTAAATGTCGACGGATTTTTACGTTATTTTCCGATCAATGCAAGGAGCACACGGCGGGTGTGACCGTTCGGCAGGGGATGATCACTCCTCTATGGCACCTGATCCCTCCTCTGATGTTTTTGGAGGTCCATAATTGCTCTGCTGCAATCTTGAATTGTTTATTGGACGTTTGAGCTTGGATGCTGTTCTCTTTCTCCATATATTTCATTTCACTTAAAACACGACATATTAAAATTAAATTTGAAGTATCAACGTCGATCACTTACCGACTATCGTACTAGTTGTTGAGATGGTGATTAACAAATAACCAGCATCCTTAAAGATTGTTCTTTGGATGATTTATAAACCACTTAAGCGTGCTTTTTGTGTCATATAATCATAACAATTAATGAAAACATTTTGAAATGAACAATTGTTGCTTCTGTATCTGTTGGATAAGTGCGCCGATTTTCCCTAATACCACAAAAAATATATATACGTGAAGTTTGGAGGCCCTAGCCCCAACCATGCTAAAGTTATGGCCAAGGTTAAAAATTTTAAAAACTATGTCAAACTCGAAGGTCAAAGCTCAAAGGTCTTGCTATCAAATGAAAGGTCTTGTCACAAGGATTAAATATGTGAAGTATGAAAGCACTAGCCCTAACACTTAAAAAGTTATTGTCAAGGTTTGTTTTTTTAAAAGAAGGTCAAACTCTAAGGTCAGCGGTCAAAATTCTTGGTATCCAATAAAGGTTCTCACAATGATTACATATGTGAAGTATAAAAGCCCTATCCCTTACTTGCATTGTGGATAATTTGACGCAACAGTATTCTAAGAAAGTAAGGACAATTTTCATTGGTTAGAAATAATGAAAGTAGCTGGAGCAGTGATCGTGATGCACACAACTTCGCAAGTGTGAAATTGGCGAATACTGTCTTACTATATATAGTATTACATGTACCTAGTTTGAAATTTAATGCCCTGTTCACATGGACAGTTTAATTCGAATTAAATTTAAGTTACTGCGAATTAGCTTCATTTAGCGATCACACTTAGAATTTAATGCGAATTAGTTTGATTCGAATTAATTTAATGCGCATTACATTACTTCGCATTAACTCCGTGTAAACGCTAAGCGAAGCTAATTCGAATTAAACTTTGACGCATGCGTAAGGCCAAAATTAAGTCACAGGACACATGCTGGTTGTTAGATATCTGTGATATAGGCCCCTATTTGGTTAAAAAATCAAGGAAAAGGATGTTAATCACTGTACATACATGATTGATGTGATTTACAAATGACGTCATAATAGTCTTACTGTACATATAGCCTTTTTGTAGAAATAAAATTTTAATTCGCATTAGTTTACTTCGCTTTAGCTGTCATGAGAACGCAATTTAATTCGCATATTTTAACTCGCATTTATTTAATTTACTTCGCATTAATTAAATGCGAATTAAACTCTACGTGTGAACAGGGCATTAGTTGAGTTCGCCAATTTAACACTTGCGAAGTTGTGTGCATAATGATGACGATCAACGCTCCGGCTACTTTCATTATTTCTAACCAATGAAAACTGTCCTTATTTTCTTAGGATAATGTTGCGTCATATTAGCAACAATGCAATTATTGCACGCATGTATAAAACACATCACAAGATTATAGAACATACATCAACATACACCACAAGATTTCGAATATACATCACAAGATTTTGAATAAACATCACATTCACGATATTAAACATATATCACAAGATTATGCAGGGCAGAACATACATCACAAGATTTTGAATATACATCACAAGATTTTGAATATACATCAGTCGATGACTGTGAATGAAAATACAATGGGTTTAGCAATAACATGTTAAAGAATTGTGACTAAATGATGCACTTTGAGTTTAAAAGCAGGGAATTTCATAGCGGCATATATAATAAAAATTTTTATACTCAAGTATAATTCATATACACATATATATAAATAAATTCATAGATTTCTTTAAATGCTCTTTCATTTAAAGTAATACAATGAGTCAAAATCATGTGTTTATCTTTTAAGATATCTGTAGCATACAGAAAAAAAATTATGAAAATTATGGGTATAAGGCAAAGATATGACACAATATAAGTGCCGGAAAAAGGTTGTATCTACCGTTTTGTTGTTTATGTCAAGGTCAGGCCACTTTTATTTTTAACTCAAACTTATAAACAACTTTCAACTGGAGAGATGAGAAAGGTGCAAAGGTGAGAAATATGTAATAATAACTTTTATATGTAATGATATTTAATATGTAATAATAACTTTTTAAAAAGTTTGCATCCAATTTTTTGGTCTACTTACATTCATTTCTGGGTACTTGAGACTACGGTAACTATGGTAACTCATGGAACTTTTCTGCGCAAGCGTACAATAGGGAAGAAGTAAAGCAATATTTTTTCGTTATGGGGCATATACTGAAATTATTTTTACTTTTATTTTTCTCCATAAAAATAGATGTGTTAGGTTCTGAAACCCATAATTTTCTTAAACTGCGTTGATTTTGTCCCAATTTTAACGCACTTTGAAAAAAAATTTCAAAGTGCGTTGCCACATACCACTAAATAAAATTTTAATTATATTTTTAAAGATTCTTTATTACAGTGAAATATATGGGGATAACAAACAGTATTCAAACTCAAAAGTCCACAAAACCAATACAAAATAGACGCGAAACAAACGTTACCCTCCAAAACATCAGAAGTGGGATTAGGTGTCATGGAGGAGTGAGCCGACCGGTAACAATGCTTTTATGCTCCCCCTTATTTGCTTTTTGATCTGACACTTATTTCGGGTCTCCCAGAGAAAAACATAGACTTCATATGGGAGGCGAGTTGTATCTTTTATGAGATCAGAATTCACAGTGCCTCTAGTTTTAAGTAATAGCTGCACAATGATGTTAAAAAACATCTTTTTGCTGATTTTGTTTTTTAAAAAATCAAAGGGAAATTGGTGTGTCTGACTGAACCGGACACGTTGGCTCCCTTGACAATGGGTCGTCATTTGACATGAAATTTACCAAAATGACATGAATTTAAAAATTTATTTAAAAAATAATAAGAACAAAACCATTTAACAGCCCTTCACAATAAACGGCATAAATCAAGATAATAGTAGAAAATAATAGTAAAAACACAGTCGAATAATTACAACAAACACATTCTTTAATCAAAACACACTAAAAAAGTCTTCTAAATAATTAAACCGCTTCACATAATTATTAAATAAATAAACATTCAATTATATATAAATAAATTATATTCATAAAAATAAAATATAAATAAACAATGATAAATAAAATGCCACATAAAAAATTATTTACTTAAAAAAAAAATTAACACATTTTTATTATAAAGATATAGCTCTTAATTATTAAAAGCAAACACTCAATAAAAACAAATCGTTACATAATATGTACTCTCAACATTTGAAACTAACAGCAATCAACCACGCTAAATACTCATGTGAAAATAAGATAACGTCTTCAAGCAATGAAGAATTTCTGCCAAAATGCATAATTTCATATTAATATAATAAAAAGTTGCCTCGAGCAAGTTAAAAAAAGATTTATGACACAATATGGTTTCTTTAGCAGCTTTGTTTTCCCTCTCTTACATTTTGGACTGATTCCTGGCAATTATTTTCGGCTCCGTCGATTTCCTGACATTTTCCTCGTAGATATCAAGAAAATGTTTTGAATAGGCTTTCACTTCCAAGTTAACTGACATGTATCGCCTTGCTCCAGAAGAAACTCTCTGTGCGACTTCAGACACAAAATTGACTTTTTTACAGCTTCTGATTTTTTGCATTCATTGATTTCTGCCGCAGATATGCGTTCTAAAGTTAAATAATTGTCATCATGAAGCCCATTTGAATATACGTGTACCATACTATCGAACTTCACAATCGACCGAGACATTGTTTAGCTTTTGAATACGTAAAAATATTTGAAAGTCTTAAATATTTTCCAAACCGGTTCAAATGACTGAGAATACCTACTCTTTTGACTCATATATGGTAATTTTAACTTGTATTACAAATAAATGGCTGTTCGTCATCGTAGTTTGAACTTATAAACTCGGTAAGAACGAATCATGTGATAAGAAAAGGCGTTTCTGATAAGTATGACCGATGCTTAACTTTAAAAAAAAATGTTTTTATGTTTTATATGTTATCTAAGAATGTAGAGCACTGTCATTTATCTTTTTAGCTCTAATTCACAGATATGTGGTAATGAGAGTCCGTGTAAAGTCTCTATTATGTGTAAATCGTCTATAATAGGGATTGCTTTCAACACTTTCTCACAATGTATGACCCACTTCTCTTGTGATTCCAACCAAATAATTGCTTCGAAGATGCACTTTAGCTATGAACTGTGACCCACTGACCACAAGACCTGTTATAAAGTTTAGGTTGCATTGCTTTATATTCAGTTTGTCTTATGTACTACTAGCCTCTAATATTAAAACGGTCCAGGTTTGCTGTGAAATATATTTATAGATTCAAAACTAAAGGTATCCAGACATTTGGAGAAAGTTGCATATCTTGTACACTTAAACAGTATTTTAGACCTACGTATTTATCCAATTGTTATAAACTACATGTACATATAAATGTAAAACGTTTGCGCAAGTGAGTTAAGGCTAAATATGGATATTTCTATGCAAATGAGCTGATAAAAATTCATAAGTTGTATATTTTATGTACAGAGAAAGTTCAAATTGATTTTCTTATACATACTTAGTACCCACAGTTTATTAATGCAAGTGCACATTATGACGTCATATTATGACGTCATTGTTCTCTCCCATTCAAGGTAACAAATCATATCAACAAAACACGGCGGCGCAAGGGCATGTCCTATATAATTTAAAATAGACAATGTATAATATTAAGGAGAATATTATTAAAATTAATAAAACTGCTGCACAAATCCTATGAAATTTCTCAATCGATAAAAATTTTAGGAAACTTTCACTGGACTGTGAATTTTTACCCTGTTTAAACTTAAAACTGCACGCAAATAGTAACTAAACAATTGCAGTGCCGACATTTGTGCAGCAATATCGTAAATCCTGGGAATATCCTGTGTCTTTTTATATCTTGCTTCTGTAAACAAAATAAGGTATGCCCTTGCGCCAAAGCGATTTTGTTGATGTTTCTAAAAAACTTGTGTAGTAGAGCTTGATGACGTCATAATATTACGTCACAATGTGTACTGGCTATTGAATGTCGTGTCTGCCAAGAATGTATAAGAAAACAAGTCTTAACATTTTCCATGCATTAGGTAGAGCAATTTTTTAATTTAATTAGATATTTTGCATAGAAACCTCCATATGTAGCCTTAACTCACTTGCGTGTGTTTGTGCCACAGTGATATCATTCAAAGACATTACAGATCACTTCTAATTCTATAGCATGCTAATAAGCATTGTTATCTAATGCCAGATTAAAAAGTAAATTAAAATTTTAATTCTGTAAAACGAATTTTATTATTTAAATATTGTTGGGTACAAATATCATCGTTTTACAATTGGACTTTTGCGGGGAACGCTGACTTTTACATTTGGACAATATACGGAAGATCTTTTGCAAGAAAACTATTAGATCTACATTTATTTAAGCTATATACCTATATATATATATATATATATATATATATATATATATATATATATGTAAGACTCCAAAGTGCGATGGTCTCGCCAAGTCCGATGGTCTGCGCCAATCCCCAATAGTCTGACACGCCAAAGTCCGATGGTGCTGAAATCAATTAACGTTTACCAGGTCATAGTACCACTGCGCTAAACCTCAATGCCGCGCCAGACCTAGGTTTTAAATAAATAAGTATCATTATGCCAAAACTAACCCTAATCTCTCAGATAGGCGCGAAAACTAACCCTAATCGTTCGAAAAATGTGTAACAACTTTAACTTAGATATCTTGGGTGGATGCAAGACTAACCCTAATAACTTGACTAGTGTGCGAGGACTAACCCTAAATCTCTCAGGTTGGTGAGATATATATCTCATATATATATATATATATATATATATATATATATATATATATATATATATATATATATATATATATATATATATATATATATATATATATATAGTATATGACTTGAAAGAGGATATTGATAATAAAATATATGAAACTTCATTATTATTTTCAAATACAATTTCAAATACAGTTAATTGCAATATTCATTTTTTCCCTATTTTATCAAGGCTTAAATGCATTTGTGAACTTCGTCTGACATTTTTGGTCACTTATCTTTATTCAACGACGAAAAACGATCAGTAATAAGGTATAAATGAGGACAATTTTCATGTTTATCGTGTAACGTGCATTATGTGACTGGCACTAACCTAAAAACATATATTATAATAACTACATTAACCATATATATAAAGCGAATAATATTTCACCAGAACTAAATGATATTGCGTTCCAAAGAGAGAAAAACAAAATGGACAAGAGCTCACTGGACCAGAGCTCACCGGACAAGAGCTCACCGTATAAGCAGTCCTCGGAAACTTTGTTGATGTTATATTTTGTCTCAAATCGTTACGATTCGTCAAATTATAAGTGTTCGCTCAAGACAATTAAGGAGTCTGCCATTGCGTCTCCTCTGATTACAAGATCGTTAAAGAGTTCAAAGAAGGAAATGTGTTATAGTGAGGACAAACAAAAGTTAAATGACGTACCTAAAAAAACAACAACCAAAACTGTACCGGACATCACGAACTTAAAAGACAAATCTGTGAAATCACAAACAAAAAGACTGACACAGAGATCCTTGTCATCTGACGAACCTTTGCTGAGAAAAGAAGAATCACGTGGTCAACGGCAATGTTCGACTGGAAAGACACACTACTTGTTAGAATACAGAAAGCGACAGCGACAGATGTCAATTTAGATGTGAACAAAATACACTTTTTTGAAATACAAAACGTATGATAATTGTACAATGTATGTCATGAAGTTTCCAATGGATATTTTCCTGATGCTGACTTTAGAAACTTTGTGCGCTCCCGAGTATGAAATACTCAGAAAAAGATTACAAAGTAACTTTAAAAAAACGTTTTGTTGTGTTATTAAGATTTGTACTTTTATACCTCTTGTTGTTTAACAATAAGCAAATACTGCCTAAGAATATCAAGAGATAGGACCATTACACGCTTACTTTGGACTTTCAGTAAGGCGTGGCATTCTCGATGTTACCTAATTAGCTTCTGAAATTTACACAGCTTTCCTTCACTGTTGAAATATACATATGATAGAAATGCGGCCGAATTAAATAGCCAATTAAAAGTTCTCTCACGGCACAGAGGTGGGTCATAAGTCGTCTCATATAGTTGTCAACAACAATTTTAAGTTCCTGATGTTATTAATTTCTTAACCAATGAGACTCTACTAGTATTCGCCATTACGTAGCGCCGAGAATGCCACGCCCTAATGAAAGTCCTAACTAAGGAGAAAGTCATTTGGTATGTTATGAAAGATGATAGGGAGTGAAGGAAAGGTTTAAAAGGAAAATTACTTCGGTGAAAGCATATGAAATATTTCCAGCAAAATTAAAGCATCTCTTTCCTAAACATTATATTAATGGGTTGAGTTTAATTGTCAAAACCTAACGAATTCAAATCTACAAAAACAATGACAACCAGAAAAAAAAATCTTTTTGGAGTACCACACTGAGCTTTTTGCTTTTATTTGTTGTTATTCAGTTTTTTTCTTTAAGATTTCCTATGATTTATTTATTTATTATTTATATATTTTTTTATTTTTTTTAAAAAACATTTCAATATATTCAATTAACTTATTTAATCGGAATAAAGAAACAATCTTAAAAAATCATGTAGCAAGTTCTCTCCCGAGCCTCATTTCACTTCTTTATATGAAAAACGAGGAATATTTCCTTACATTTCTTTTTTTAAAATTAATTGAACTTATTTATAAATGCGAATTTCTATTACACAGAGACCAAACATTCTGGCATGGATTTAACGTCTGCCTATTGTTATGAACGGATATTCTGTGATTCAATTGACATGGTGAACAAATATGCTAACCTTCGAGTTGAGTTGAAACCTATTTACTATAATATAATATTAAAGCTGACTTGTATATAAGCGTAGCTATATTCGATTATACAACAGCACTGATGTATACTAAGTAACCTTCAAATTCAATACACCTAGCTGCTTTATTGACACTGGTTTCGGCGTGAAATGGCGACACGTGTTCGTGCTGGTTATCTTGCATTTTGTTTATTTATTTTACTGTAGTTTAGGGTATTTGTGAATTTTGTATACTGCACTGATCTACGCAACTGTTGTAAGTTTCTTTGAGAAATTGTTTTAAAATAATAATGATAAGACGTCAAGTTCAATCCTTTTTATTAGCTCACCTGAGCCGAAGGCTCAAGTGAGCTTTTCTGATCAAAATTTGTCCGTTGTCTGTCGTTGTCGTCGTCGTTGTCGTTGTTGTCGTCGTAAACTTTTCACATTTTCATCTTCTTCTAAAGAACCACTTGGCCAATTTCAACCAAACTTGGTACAAAGTATCCTTGGGTGAAGGGGATTCAAGTTTGTTCAAATGAAGGGCCAGACCCTTTTCTAAGGGGAGATAATTATGAATTAGCGAAAAATTAATGGCATTTTTAAAAAATCTTCTTCTCAAGAACCACTGGGCCAGGAAAGATGAAACTCATGTGGAATCATCCTCAGGTAGTGTAGATTCAAGTTTGTTCAAATCATGACCCACGGGTCTAGGGTGGGGCCAAAATGGCCGACCCAAGTTTTACATAGGAATATATAGGAAAAATCTTTAAAAATCTTCTTCTCAAGAACCACTGGGCCAGGAAAGATGAAACTCATGTGGAATCATCCTCAGGTAGTGTGGATTCAAGTTTGTTCAAATCATGACCCCCCGGGGGAAGGGTGGGGCCCAAATGGCGGATCAAAGTTTTACATAGGAATATATAGGAAAAATCTTTAAAAATCTTCTTCTCAAGTACTACTGGGCCAGGAAAGATGGAACTCATGTGGGATCATCCTCAGGTAGTGTGGATTCAAATTTGTTCAAATCATGACCCCCGGGGGTAGGGTAGGGCCAAAATGGCGGATCAAAGTTTTACATAGGAACATATAGGGAAACCTTTTAAAATCTTCTTTTCAAGTACTGCAAAGTTATGATTTGTGATATTTATATGGAATCATCCTCAATTAGTGTAGATTCTAGTTTGTTCAAATAAGGAACGCCTGGAGGGGGGGGGGGTGGAGTAAATTCAAGCCTGATGTGCTCAGGTGAGCGCTGTGGCCCCTGGGCCTCTTGTTGGAAGATAACATTGATAACAAAAAAGAGGTTCATTCACCAAAAATCTAATGTAGGTTTTTTAAACATTATACAAATATCTAAATACCGTATTTGATAATACCTTAAACTCATACGTTCCTATAAATAAAAATAAACTTTGATACCCCATTGTGGTCCCACCCTACCCCCGGAGGTCATGATTTTAACAAACTTGAATCTACACTACATGAGGATGCCTCCACATGAGTTTCATCTTTCCTGTCCCGGTGGTTCTTGAGAAGATTTTTTTAAACATGTCATTCATTTTTCACTAATTCATAATTCATAATTATCTCACCTTGGAAGAGGGCGTGACCCTTTATTTCAATAAACTTGAATCTCCTTCACCCAGGACACTTTATGGTAAGTTGGATTGAAATTGGCCCAGTGCCAGGGTCATGAAAAGAAGATGAACATGTGAAAAGTTTACAACGACGACGACGACATACAACGGACAAATTTCGCTCAGAAAAGCTCACTTGATTCAAGTGAGCTTCGGTTCAGGTAAGCTAAAAAAGGAGTATTCCAAATTTTAACTTACCATTAATTTTCTCGACAGTCTACCTTATTTAAAAACATTATATTCAAATTATGTTGTTGAATTTTTTATAAGTTGTGCAGGTGATTGTGCAAAATAACATGAAGTAAGGAGATAACAAGGGAATTTAATCCATGAAAAGTCCATTGAAATAATAAAAACCGATAGGATAGAAAACACGAACCTGTAAAATATCAGAGGAGCAGGGATCGGGTGTAATGAATTCAAAAAATGAGTGGGTTAAAAACTGAAGCGTCATATTGAAGAATTTCAAGCCTTAAAAGGAAAGCAAGCTGGATTTCGAGTTATGGAATTTAAACACATTTTTTTTTATATCTCAATTCATTTTATAAGGAGTCATGACAAAAGCTATGAAGTTTTAATTTTTTTCAGTAAATCCCAATCGTATTAATAAGCTCATCATCTAGCATTTTAGTAATTTTTTGGCATTTTTGGGGTAATACAATATACAATAAGATATAATTGATGCTATGTCACCAATTGAAAGATTGGGGCTCCCCCAAAAATTGTACCGGTATACTAATTGTTATAATACGATCACTTTGAATTTCTTTTATAATACTAGTAGCGATAAGAAGAAAAAAGAACACAAAGGAGAATTTTGTTTTGGTTTGCTTATACATTATAAAAAAAAGTTTATTTGGTTTTTAATACGTTTTATTATTTTTTGCTTTTGAAACAATTAAAATATATCCTTAATTTATGCACTTTGAAAATTCAATCTTCATTTTGTGAAAAACAGTGCTGTGTTTTTATCATTCAAAATGATTGTTGTTTTATAGAAGTTTAAGGTCTGTTGATGAGAGATGATTGGAGGTTTCTGGTCTTTATCGACCCCTTCTATTGCCAGAACATGCACCGAAGCATAAAAATAGATATCTTTTCATTTTGTCAGAATGGATTGAAATTATCAGATGGATGTAATATTCTCCCATTAGGAGGTTGAGAAGCAATATGAAAACAATATATCCGGTCTTCAGTACTTTAGAATTGATAAAAATATAGATCAAGCGAATAGTGTGTTTTAGTACTTGTCTCAGCTGATAAAGCAGGTAGTAACAATGTAATTTCAACTATGTTTTAGAGGAAATGGGATTTCATTTAGCTTTAAATATTTATTCTACATATACAGAATTTTTGTATCGAGGAAAGCTATCGACAAACAAGCCGATGAAATAAGAATTTCAATAGTCTTGTTTAAAGGGATAGTTTCGCTAGTTCTATGGTCGAGGCAAAGACCTTGTCAGCAAATACAATTCATTCTTTTAAAGCACAGACCTTTGGATCGCTTGAAAAAAAATTGTGTTTTAAAAAAGATATTTTTATACCATAATTTTTTTTCTAAGCGATCTAAAGGCCTGTAAAGCCTTTAAAGCCGTAAACTGGCTGACGTTTGTTTTTTTCATGATACAAATACTGATTGTGGGCTACTTTAACACACTCAATTTTGTACAGATTTTTTCTTAACGATGACAAGGAAGAGACAGCGAATGTGACCGGTGGACAGCGGTTAAATTCATGACACATGGAATCTTCGACAGAAATCCTTCTTCAATACAAGTTTTTCCCATTAAGATTTACGATGTCTAATGCAAATGTTCTACAAGCAACTAAAAAATCCATAAACTAATAACTTTTCATATCTTTATTTATATTGGACTTTTAAGTTAACCTTAACAGCTTTGTGAGTCCTTTGAGATGAAACAGAAGAGAAGAAACAATAGAGGCGCTGGGAGATGGATTTAATTAAATTTTCAATCAATACAAAGAATGAAGTTTATAGAATATATATTATTTATAGATATCGACTCATCATTTGATTTTCTTTATCTTTTGGGAATAATTTCAACAAAAGAAATTTCTTCCTGCACGGGGGGGGGGGGGGGGGGCTTTTTATTATAGTAATGTAAATCATACGCACATGACAGAGAGGATAAAATGATTTGATTTGTGATAACGCTGCAGTTAAAAAATATGAAAGATAATGTTCTTAGCAACACTCTAACGAATATCTGCAGCTTATTTTTAATCTATGGATTACTAGTTAACTCACAAATGACCATACGAAATTTCGGGTTGCTTCAAGACTGTCGTTTTGATAGTTTTATACTTAATCACGGATTGCTCTGGGAGGATATTTCAGATTCTGCATTGTTGTGTGCAGCGAATTGCGCCAATGAGAGAACATGCATTTCTTTCAATTTTCACCAAGCGAAAAGGCAATGTCGTGCATACGAAACCCTAATGCTGACGTCAAATGCTAGTACCAGTGAAGAGGGCTGGTCGTACTTCTATTTGACAAAAGGTATTTATTCTTTCTTGAGTCGTGCACTTATTTCATAAATACAATAATTATTACATTTCTCCAGTAAATAGATTTTTAACAAGTGTGTTCTTTTCCATGGCATCACATACTTTATGGAGAGCATGACATGGAAATTTTGGCATTTCAATAAACTGCTTGATAACTAAATAGAGGTTTTGGAGGTCTGTGTTTGCTCTGCTCCTGTATTTTATTGTTTTGTGGACTTTGATATTGAATACTGTTCGTTATCTCCATATCCTTCATGTTAAATATTCGAATTTTTTATTTTGTTAAATTCAATTATTCTAATGTCAGTTAATTGTACATGTCAGTTTTTCTTTGTATACGTATTATTTATATGTACAAACACATGTTTTAGAGTCATTTGCCTCTTCGCTTATAATCAGATCATTTTGTATGGAGTTTTCGGCTGTCGGGGAAGAAAAATTATAGCGTTGACCTTATTGCTTTAAGGCTTTTTTTTCTTTTTTTTTTCTCCCGTGATGAGGTTAATAACTGTCTTGTTTCAGAACATTGTCCATTGCCATATGCCTACAGTAGAGCATTCAATTACTGTTTGGGATACGAAGGACATTTTGGTAAAGACGACGGTTTTTCAAGGTGTCAAGAAAAGGGAGGAAGGTTTCTACTGATCAGAACTGCAGAAGAAAACAAATTTGCCAGTTTGTTAGCATGTAAGTATGACTTTTTATTGGAAAAGTTTTATGTGCCCGGATCGATAGACCTGGGGCGGATATTGGTTTTGTCCTGTCTGTCTGCCTGTTTGTCCTTCTGTTTGTCTCAACTTTAACCTTCGGCATAACTTTTGAACCATGAGAGATAGAGACTTCATATTTGCTATACATAATCCACTAATTCAGCTCTTTCAAATGACACCAAGGTCAATGACCTTGTAACCTTGACTGTGAGACCTATATGCTAAAAATAGCTTTTTCGAACTTTGTTGCCGCATAGTGTTTCACAAACACATCTTGTTTTTATCATATTTTCTTATTAGTTTCAAATTGTTCGCTAATTTGAGAATATATATCATGCATATACTGGTCTGATATCACATTTTTTTGTATTTTAATGAACATTTCCCAAATTTCTTATCGTACGATAAATAATTCGTAATAATGAATATACTTAAGGAGGCTATGAATGTTTTAGTATATTTATGTTATATATATATATATATATATATATATATATATATATATATATATATATATATATATATATATATATATATATATATGTGTGTGTGTGTGTGTGTGTGTATTAAACTTATTTTGTAATGAATTCTTTCAGATAATTTTAATCACCTCCAGAATAAATACGGCAGGCAAATGATTGTTCAAGGCGACTTCGATTTTTTAGACATGACCTGGAAAGATGATAGCGGTAATAATTTGACATTCACACAGTTCGTAGACGAAAGTGAGGCTATTCCGAATTCGACATCTGCATTAATTATCAAACATACGTACAATCCTTCAAACTTTAAGATGATTTCTCGTATAGGAAACAAAAATCCGGCCATTATAGTGTGCATAATATAAGAAAACAAAATCCTTATTTCAAAAAATGTCCCATGGCTTTGGTATTTAAAAAATATATGTCCCATGCTTTGAGACTTATAAAAAAAAAGTTACTGTCCCATGGTTACATCTTAGTGTTAGTGAGATAACTGGAACAAAACTAAGGAGTCTCTCAGACTACAGATATTTCAAACATCGAAAGAAAAAAGGTTTTTTGTTTGTTCATTTTTATCTGTTGTAATATTTTCCATTAAAAGATTTATGTTGCATTTGTATCCTTCACTTCAGTTTCAAAGATAGGATTTTTTTTTCGAAATAAAAAAAAAAAAATAAAACGAATATTCCTCTTGGCATGGGTTAAGTACTGTAAGGCATTGAAAAAAAGGTTTGTGTCCCATGGGCACTTAATGCTATAAATGTTTTTGTTCCATGGTTTTCTTCGATGAAAAAACTCATTGTCCCATGCCCGTTTGTACCGGTCCCATCATTGTGATAAATTTTGCCTGGTCCCTTATGAAAGAGTTGAAGAAGAACAAATGATACCAAAACAATGTGATTTGAAAAGAATTATTATTGATTTCTTTGTATAAAAACAAATGATGTTTGCCATACATGTTTATTATCATGTACAATAAAATTATTATTGGCTTTTTGAATTATCGAAGAAAATCTACAGGTTATGACTCCTTTCTTAATGAGATTTCATGAATATGCAAATCGAACTCAAAACGAGGCTAAGGTCGTATCGAGTACAAACAAAGATGGAGAAAAAAAGCGTCTGCAACGCGAGACTTGACAAAAGTGCCAAATATTACCTTTGGTTTTGTCGAGAGCTTCATAAAGAAAGGAAGCCAGAGTCTCGGAGAAAAGGAAATATCCAAAGGATATAAATATTTCGCCGAGAGATACCGTATGTAACAAACATCACAAGTACGTATGAAAATCTCCGTTTGAACTTTCACTTTGCTTACGATCACGATGTACGATGGTCAAGTGTTAAAATCTATGCACACAATGTAGGGAAAAACAGATGCGTTTAAATTATATTTATGAATAATAATCTTCATAAACTAACTAGTGCTAATTGTAACGGGGACCGTTACAGATGTTCCCCAAACGCTCCCCAAATCCCTTTTTGAGCTTAATTCCTGTAAGACATTTTAAAAAATATGATCAGTATCGAAAGATTTCATCAAAGAATAATAAAAGCTACAATGATATCAACTATATGTCATTTAAGGCATTGTACGTGCACGCACGTGCATGTACATGCAAGATGATCACAGCATGTTGTCTAAACATTAACATACCTATATATCGTGAGAATAAATAAAAAAAATTCTTTACAATATACATTTTAATGTTTTTTTTAAAAATTGGCCATTTTGCGCGTGCACATGCATGAATGTATGTTCGTGCATTCAATTTTGATAGTACCATTATTTTAGGAATCAATTATACCTATTCATATTCTAAATTTTATCCCGTTTCGTTGAAAACTAAGAAAGTTATAGACATTTAAATTTTCAGCCAATCAGATTGCAGCAATCGTGTATGCACATGCTTTTCATGAAAATTCTTATATACCATGCTGTAGATCTTGATAAAGTATAAATATGTTCAAAATTTCAAAGGATTTTGTCGAAAAACAAGAAAGATATTGAAACTTTAGTTTCAGCCAATCAGAGCAAAGTGCACGTGCATGCGCGTGAGATCTTGCTATTTTGACCATGTCCTCTAGTCTATGCTTTTAATATATCCTTATATTTACATTTTCAATGTCTTTGTCCGAGATAAAATTACCAATTGTAAATGTAATTGATTTCCTCATGAATGTTTTGGCGCGGTTCCAAAAAAAACCACGTGCAGGGCGGGACAACACCTAGAGAGAAGCAGGCTTGGAGCCCGTGGATTGGCGGAATCAAAGCATGTAAATATAAGGAATAACTGTCAGATTTTTCGAATTCATGAAGATGATCAATGGATTGGCTTGTGTGATAATTTTATGCATAAACGCCTTCGGCGTTTATGCAAATTATCACACAAGCCAATCCATTGATCACTTCATGAATTCGAAAAATAAGACAGTTATTCCTTAAATAAGTTTCAAAACATTCCATCAAACATTTAAATAGTTACGTCTATATCAATTATATTGGACATTTCTGGTGTTGCAAGTGCGCGCTCTTGCAAGCACACGTGCATGCACATGCTTTCATGATAATTCTTTTATATCAGGCTGTAGATCTTCCTAATGTATGACTATATTCAAAATTTCAAAAGATTTTGTCAAAAAACAAGAAAGATATTGAGACTTTAGTTTCGACCAATCAGAGCGAAGCGCACGTGCATGCGCGTGAGATCTTGCTATTTTGACCATGTCTTCACGTCTATACAACTAATATATACTTATATTATGAGTTTCAAAGCATTTAATCAAAAAATAGAAAAGTTACGGCTATATCTATTATATTGGTCATGTCACGTGTTGCACGTGCGCACTCTTGCAAGCACGTGCGCACAAAATGACCTTTGTACCACAAATCTACATAATATGCCTACTGACCCTAAAAAGGTTTCACCTTAGTCTGATGTGTAGTTTACAAGATCACTCGCGGAAAAGATTTTCCCAGGAAGAAGAAAAATAAGAAGAAGAAGAAGAAGAAACAGAGTAAAAACAATATGTTCCCCAACTTCGTTTGGGGAACATAATAAGTCAACAAAGTTATTCATTTTCCTGAATTAAATTTAGTTCACAGTGCAGTAAATGGATGTGTGGTGAAAGGAAAATGCCACAGGTCACAGCGAAGGAATGAATCCCCTCATGATATTGAGGTAAGAAAAAAATTAATTTAGATAAATAAGATATATAAATTACATGTATAATTAGTAATTTGAATAAAAAAAAAACATATCAAAATTTGTAAATTAAGTGACAGCTAGATAGCATTGTTTTGCATCTATACTTTTTCTATGCTGCTTTGTTCACCAAGCTGTGGTACATTTTGTAGATTTTTCTGCTGGATGGTCCCAGTGTGGACAGCAGCTCTTGTTCGTGTGCAATTGGACAGTCAGGACACTGTGGGCATGTGACTGGGCTGTTATTTTGTCTTGCACATATGAAATCAGTTAACATGCCATTTAGACCATCTGATGTTTTGAAGACTTCTCTGCCTCAGACCTGGCATCTGCCACGAGGAGAGAAGATCTCCGGAAGCACTGCGGACAACCTGGTTGTACATGGTTACGATTCCAAATCACCTCAAGAACAACCCCGTGGATTACGATCAACTTTGTACAATCCAATCAATTCTGATATCCCACCAATCTCTGACCTTTGTTCCAGAGTTTCGGCAGTTGACAAGACTTCTTTGTTACTTACTGTTGTGAATTTGGATGACAAAGTGGACTTGAAATGTACAGAAACAAAGTTTGGTAAATTTCCAAAAGGATCTCCACTTGCTGTGCAACAAAAACTGTCATCCCATTATGTATTAAATATTTTAGATGCTGGTGAATTTCCACTTCTTCCTGTTGAAAATGTTATGCAACAACAACTGCATGTGATTCTTGATGAAAAAAAAAGTGGTAGTTTGTCTGCTATATATGTGACAAAAGAGGAGTGCCATCAAATTGAGGAAATGACAAGGTTGCAAGGAGAAAGTCCCAAGTGGCCTGCCATTCGCAAGGAGAGAATAACAGCATCTGTTTCTGGTGATATTGTGAAGCGTAGAGTAGGTAATGTGTTAAAAATTCTTATCATGGTTTATGCAGACATATACCTCATTCAAAACCATTTCAATATTTGATATATATTTGCATCAATTTAAATTTACATAAACATGTATTTCCAACATATTTTATATGAAAATGAATTTTCTTTGCACATATATAAATTTTAATTTATGCTGAAATTATTGTATATACTCTGTTTATAGATTTTGGACCTTTAATTAAAAGATTGAAGACAACAAGAAAAGTCGTCACAGAGAGTATGCGACACGGATTGTCATTCGAGGCAGTCGCTGCTGAAGCCTTTGTACAAGTAAGTGATGTTAATCTATATATCAAAGATGTAGCATAATACAATCACTATTATACATGTTCACAAGATTCAGGACATGTAACACAATTTATGCATGACTGATCTTAGATTCATGTATTTTTTTTATATCATATTTTAAAAATCTTATTAAATTTCTCTTAAATTGCAGTTGCAAAACAACAATGTCAACATATACCCTTGTGGAATCATTGTCAGTCCTTATGCTTCCTGGCTTGCTGCTAGCCCAGACAGAAAGGTATACAACCCAACTATGAACCCCCCTTATGGTTTGCTAGAGATAAAGTGCCCGTAAAACCCTTAACAGAGTGTGTTTATCTGAAGAAGGATGGAGATGTATGGAGACTGAAGGAAAACCATAACTACTACCACCAAGTTATGATGCAGCTTGCCGTGACAGGTCTTACCTGGTGTTATTTCTTTGTGTGGCACTGTGATGAGAGCCATTTGGAGGTGATTACCTTTGATAATGAAGAGTGGCAGGAAATGAAAAACAAGATTGATTCATTCTATTTTGACTACTTCCTTGAATAAAAACAATCTTTAAACTTATTTTTAAAATATTTTTTAATCATGCACAGTAAAACAAACTTATAGCAAATACACTTTTAATGAAATGATGACTAACAAATTCACACATACAGCAAATTGATTTCTTTTCCCTGTGGTTTTGAAACATACTGACAAATATTACAAATTTGAAACAAAGCAAACTTAGTAGTCCCTGCAGTTTTGTTATAAGCATGTTTTACTGTACAGCTATATTAAAAACAGAGGGCCACATAGCTTACTGAATAAAAGCTGAATAGAGGATATGTTATGTATATATAAAACCCTCCCTTATCAAAAGAAGTAAAAAATTATCTTGAGAAAAATAACCAATATACAGTGTTCAGCCGAAATCCTATTAATCAACAATAAAAACAGTCATTATAAGAATTTAATTACTAGTTGACATAATAAATATCATAGCAGCTTACACCCTGAACTCAAAATTGAGTAAATATATGTCGTGTATTCACATTAATAAAGTTTTTCATTTACACCAATCTTTGACAAGGAGACCTCTGAACAGAGTCAGCATATTAGCAACAGTCCAAATCTGATTTATTGTACCAGTCATACTCAATGGGATGACACCATCAAAGAGATGGCATTCTTTGACCCTACGAATATGTCTCTCAATGTGTATTCTTAGCTTTGCAATAATTTGTGTTTGTTCTACCTCCTGCTTTGAAAACTGACCTTGGCTAAGAAGAAAGGGAGGGGTGTTGACAGAAATGCCTGTACCTTCTAATACCTTGTTCAGCACAAACCCTTTATCAGCCATAATTGAGTCACCTTCTTCCATAAGATCAAGTAGGCCAGATAATTTTGTTATTTCGACGTCTGACATGCACCCTGTGTATAATGAGGAAACAAAAGTGAGAGCTCCATGAGGAGCGATTCCTACAAGCCCTTTCCATGTGTGTGAACTCTTATATGCTGAACAAGTATTAGCTTTCCTAAAAAGCTTGTCTGACGTTGTTTGCTTAAATTCAAAAAGCGCAATGAAATAATAAATTATGTTAAATAATTTCTTTCGTTCGATATTATATCTTCAAGAGACCATGCGTTTTCAATATTGTATATACAATAATGTACAAAGAACTTTAAATTGAAGCTCCTGGATCATGAAACAAACTAAGACTTAAGTGATATTTTTAATCGCCGATAAAATATTTATTAATTATGGAATTGATTTCTTCATTTGCACATAACAACATCTCTGTGAAACAATGTTAAAAATAACCTTAACCCTTCTGGTCTGCTTGACTTTTACAACATTTTATTATAAAACTAGACGTACTGTGAGCGATGAGCTCACTTAATAATACCCCCGCCTCCCATATGAATATAATGGCAGTATCCATGTTTTGCTCTGGAAAATCCAAAATATATGTCAGATCAAAAAGTAAATTAGGATGTGCACAATGGCAATATGTAATAAAGATTCTGTGAAAGTTTCATTAACCTTCCTTCAGTGGTATGAGAGGAGTTTCGGATAAGAGATGGGTACCCCAAAGCGTAACAGACGAACGGACGGACATACCGATTACTATATACAGTGTACCCTCCCATATTTCAAGCAGGGGGGGGGGGTGTAATAAAGATTTTGATCGACTTAGGCTTAAGATGTTTCAAGACCCAGGGTCAGCATTTTTCAAGCAATGTTTTATATGTTAAATGACCTAACTGATTTTATTCAACAAACAGAATAAAATGAAGGTTAAAAATGATGAAATCAATGGGAAGATCTTTAATCACTTAATGGGCGCGTATAACCCTAACCCTAACCCTCGCGATAACAATCTTGACAGAGCGTTACACATGCTGACCATTCCCCTTCTGTTCTTGAAAGCTTTCATTGCTTCTCAACCCATTTGATGTACAGTGATTCTCTACTTAACACTGTTACGTAATTGATTGATGATATTCTGAACTGAAGCGTCTGGGAAAAGAAACAAGAAGATGCAAACTAATTTATGTACAATGTAATATGGTCTCAGGCCTTAGTTGGTCTATTACCTCTAACTTTATTTTTACAGCACTATATAGAATAGATTTTACTAACTGTTTTTTCATCACTCTATTTTTTTTTAATTTTTTTTTTATTTTTAATTTTTCTTTAGTCTTTTATGAAACCACCTTCTCGGGTGCTCCTTATACATAGGAGGGAACTCCATAACTAAACTGAACTGAACTATGGTCCAAAATATAATCGTTGGATAGGAGTGAAGTATAACACTTCAGCAACATACAAATCTGTTTACACAATAAAGAATTAAAAGCGAACTTGAATAAGACATTTTTTCTGTTTTCACTGCATTTTTCTATAGGTACTGTATTATCAGTTTTTACAATACTTGGAACAGGGCAACTAAGGAAAATATTTGACCACGTGCCTGATGTTTAGCTACTAGTAATTCAATGTCAAGGTATAATTTTACTGAAAATAAGCAATCAATTATTTAACCGAAACATGTAAAATGACTTAATCTTTGATACACAACAAAACAGTGAGATTTATATAATAAGGAACTGAAGCGGACATGTTCAATGGTGAAAGCACGGATTATACTAAAGACAAGATCATTCAGTAAATAAAAGCTCATTTCCTCCTAGGACGAACTATACATGTGTCTTTGGAGATTATGCATGTATCCAAATTTCCACCATCGAACTATCTAAACAATTCCATGGAACGACTGCATAAATAAGCCCTGGTTAAATCTAGTACTGTCTGACGCCGTGACGTCAGACAATAACATTTCGACCCAATTGCTAAGGATGATGGACGCTCAGTTTTAATCTCTGTGCAGTCAATTATGACTTGAAGGACTGGGGCATTTTTTCATAAATGTGTTCCTTACTAGGTCAAATATTTATGCTTCCTAAAATAAAATAAAGAAAGTTTGCCCATGTTATGATCTTTCGACTAACAGTAGAAACATGACAATTGAATCTGACTCCTAAATCTTGTGCCATTAGACCACACTTCAACCTGCATAAGAACATGAACAACTCGTCAATTAACAACATGCTTCTTTGTTTGCCTACATTTACCTGCTGGTAAGGTTTATCACAAGATTTATAATAATAGCTTTTCATACATGTTGCCGTAGGTTTGATGTATTCAAAAAAAAAGCTAAAAACATAGCCATTGTAGTAAATCCTGTGTAAAATTGAATCATTGAATCGTCATTTGAAAACCGCTGAATTCAAAATCGTTCAACCTCAATCTTCTGTTGTAGAGTCTTTATTTCCTCATTCCTCTTCTGTAACAAACTTTCTAATTCTTGGATTCTCTCATTCTTCTCATGTATTTCATCAGGAGGAGGAGAACTAAAATCATGAGTTTTTTTTGTAAAGAGACTCTGCAAAAATTATATTAGTACATGAAAAAAATCATACCTTACTGACATGATGACCAGCATTCTACTGTCCAGCAGCAGTTGAAAGTTAAATCATTCAAAAAAGTTGATTACAATTGCAAACTGAATATATCAAGTAATCAGTTTGACAAAAGAATAACTCTTCCGAGAATGATTCATGTAAAATTTGACTTTATGAAACATCTCCTGAAAAATTCAAACTTCTGATTGTAAGTCTATATTCCATCAGTATGCATATATTTTTTTAAATGAAGTCACCTTATGCTGTAAAATGTAAAACAATATTAATTAAACGATCTTGTTGTACACAAATAAATATTATATCAACACAGTATAAACTGACCATTATAAATTTCAATAAAATATGTTACAACACAATGTGTTGTGTTTTACCGGTAGTACAGTACATGTTGACCATAACAAAAATTCTGACCAAAATTAGAAATGTACTAAACCACGTGTTCGAAGTAACATGTAAAGATGTATTTGACGTAAACGTATTCAATCAACAATTGGTCAGTTACTCGTGCTAAGTAAAGATCCTCTGCGCGTATTAATGTCAATAGCCATATAAGGCAAACGAAGGTTTGTCAGTGTAGATGATATTACACATTTTTTTTTACCAACGTATCGGTCGCTATTGAGCTGTAATTTTTGCAGTAAACTATGATAAGATGTATTAATTGTTATTTACCCCCCATAACCCCTTTCGCCACCCATTTCTGTTGAAAATCATGAAAGTCTTTCAGCTAGGCCTGGAAACACATTTTTCACAGGACATGTTTTCAGAAGAAACAGACTATAGCAATTTCCTGTTTACTGCCAATTTTATTTATAAAACCGGTTCTACCCTATAACCCTTGAATAGGTAAACCTAAACCACGTGTCTTGAATTTAAATCACAATAACATTAGTAGGGGTGAAT
Organism: Saccostrea cuccullata; assembly: GCF_032062105.1. NCBI lineage: Eukaryota > Metazoa > Mollusca > Bivalvia > Ostreida > Ostreidae > Saccostrea > Saccostrea cuccullata. The sequence continues at coordinate 21,941 of NW_026931180.1, read as the reverse complement.
AAGAGTGTTCGACCTTTTTGTAGTTCGTGTTGCTTCGTGGATTGTGTTTGTCAATTGATAGTTCAATATGACATCTTGTAAAGGATTTGAACGAGACTCGTCTAAAAGATCAACATTTAAGTCTCCTACAATGAGATATTTACTGGATATATCGGATACTTTTTCTAGTGACCATGAAAGTTTATCCCAGAATGACATTGCTATTAGACTTTTACGAGAAGCGCTGAATTTTACGGTTGACGAATTCCTCTCACACTAGGACAGTGTACGGAAGCTCATTTGCGGTATGATAATTTAGCTCAACATTTAATTCCACGAATATAACGGGCTATTTCAAAGCACAGATTAGTTGACCTTGATGAAAACGACAACCATTCTACCCTCAAATCCAGGCCTTCACATACAAGTGCCCCTAACACCATTATCATGACCACCAGAAAGATTTTCTTTTCCATTATCAATTCTGTACCTCCGTAGATGTGAGTGTTTAAATGTCCAAGTAAACAGTCAACTGTAAAAGTCAGTGCTTCTCGTAAAAGTCAAATAGGCGGACGGAAGATACAACAAAGGAAAAATTTACAGGTAGGTTCACTTATTTCTAACCAGACACATTCAATTGACGTAGGTTCAAGGTCATATCGACGAGTTGCATGAATGAATGAAGAAATATAAATCAGAATACCCCCTCCATGTGAATTTCTGTCTCTGCGAAAAATTTTGTCACACCCGTCTAACATAATGTCAGCGTTACATATATTTGTGTCTAAATGCGTTTCAGTAAAACATAAGATGTCAAAATCTGTGACAAATATCGCTAAACTTTCTATTTTATGACGAATACTTCTTATGTTTAGGTGAAAAATATCGAGCGTTTGTATTGGGTCATTAGTAGGGCCTGGATTTAATTCTATATCACCAGATAAAAGATGTAGAAGGACGAGAATCTGAGACCAAAAGTGTATGTGTATAATATTTCGTTGAAAAATAATGCAAGATTGCAACTGTTTAAATCTTTTTTGACAAAAGAGTAATAAAAGCGTAGGTAAGTATGAGGCATTAAATAAGGGGAATAACTCCGATTTCATTGTACATCTGCACTTGCAATAATAGATACCAATCGCGGCTCGATATTATTGGATAGTATTACCTATCTTGGGTTAAAAAGAGATTTGTGATCTTCGTAAAAATAAGCCAGTGAGTCGCGATAAAAAAATGTTTCGAATACAAGCACATGATTTGGTTGCAGTAGATAACAAAACTGTGAACACATGATGAAAAGATAAAAAAAAAAAAATAAACAGAAAACAACAAAACTGAAAAAAAAGGAAAACAAACTGACAAAAAATGGAACAGATACCGTAAAGGTAGTCTAAGTGATTCAGTCAAAACTGAAATATGTACAAAGAGACTAATCACTATGAGAAACACTAATGACATTGTGTAACTAAGGAGATGTTTAAACTGATTATTACCTTATAATTAAATTTACATTTACGTATTATAGCAGTGAACAACTGCAACAGGTGCAGGGGGGGGGGTTACCTGTAAGATAATACAGATATTTGTCACAAAGTTAACGGTTTAATAAATAATCAAGTTGATCTAGAGATGTCATCTCGAATCTGGTCCCTTGCAGTTCAAACTTAATGTAGATTCTGCCATCGTATGTCCAAAAGCTATGTACAACTTTGGTATTTTTTGCTTGGATGATTTTCGACACGATTGTTTGTCTATATTTAGTTATGTCTTTTCTGAAGAAAATTCTGTCTGCGTTGTTTTTTAGGGTTTTTTTTTTTGGCACTGTACACTTTGGTTTTTTTATTTTCCAGCTTTGGAATTTACAGATAATTTGTATTTTGTTATTTTTGTTTGGACGTCCAATCGGATGCGAGCGGTTGATGTCTTCTGGGCTGATGGTAACTCCCATCCCTTCACATATTTTGATCACTGAAGCATCAGTATCTGGGGCCACCTCCTCCTCGTCCTCTGAACCTGGAGCTGGTATCGGTACATTGTGGAATCGTAATGATGTTCTGCGTCCGTACTGCTCCAGATTATCCAGACCGCATTCAAGGTCATCGACCCTTTGTTTGAGATCAGAGTTTATTTCTTTCAGTGATTGTATCTGTTCGTTTTGATCTTCTATGTCTTTTTGTTGTTCTTGAATGGAGCTTAAGATTGGTTGAATGCAACTCTGAACTATCACCTGACTATGGGGGGTAATTGCCGAAGCAATGAGAGGAGCAAAAGCCCCTATGAAAGCTTGACTGTTAATTGCTTTTACGATCAGTTCATTTATCATGGAGGTTTGTAACTCCCCTATGTGTTCATGTTCAGATTTTGAGGAATCGAGATCATTCTTCCTTTGTTATCTACCGTCGAACTGAAAATGAAATACGCGACAAAGTCTAAAACGTCCGACTCTGAAATAAAAAATCATGAAACATCCTAAGTTAAAGTCAACATTTTACACTTTCTATATATGGTCGATACCTTGTGAGCATTTTATAAGTTGAATATTGATTGAGATTAAAATACTTAACACTTTCAAAGAACTTTTTGGACTACCGTACTAGTATTTGAAAGATTTTACCAAAATCAACAGCTCAAAAACTTACAACTTTTCAACTTTATACACAATCATTCCCCAGGATAAATCAAAGTCCAGAGTTTTTGATATCATTGACAGCTGCTTTTTTCAGTAAAAATGGTACTCGTAAATTTACTTACCTTGTCACTGGTCATTTGCAAAATTATTTTGTTAAAAAAAAACATTCTGATTGTACACACAAGTACTCTTTTTCGAGTTTCCGATTGACAATATCTATGTTGTTTTTGGATACCCGGTCTTCCAAAAAATGTATTGGAATTCCCATGCATGGGAACCAATTAACCCCCTTTATAAGCAAATCTATTTTTGTATTCATATGAAGTAGAATTTGTCAAAAATTTTATTCTTGAAAAGAAGAAAACACTAGTTGTGGCCTTCAACTCGACATTAAGATATATCGTCGACGTTCTGTCAATTAACAATGGTAATTTCCATTCTTATTTATCTCAAGCTCAACGGGATGTATCGTATCGACATAATTATGTCGATACGAAATATTTCGTTGAGCTTGAGATAAATGATATCACACATCTATTTCAAACTTGGATATTTTACTTGAGAGAGACGTCAATGGTAACCTAACAACCAAGATCTATGATGTTAACTTTTCAATCGTACACTTCCCTTACTTATGCAGCAATATATCTTCATCACCCTCGTATGGAGTTTATATCTCTTAGTTGATTCGATACGTAAGAAAATGCTCTACGTATGAACAATTTATAAAACGAGGTAAATTATTAACAAACGAGTTGATGAAACAAGAATTTAAGCAGTCTCGTTTAAGGTCATCATTTCGTAAGTTCTATGGTCGATACAAAGACCTTGTCAGCAAATACAATTTATCATTGAGGCAAATGCTGACTGACGTTTTTCATACTAATTGTTAGTTTATTATTTAATTCATACACTGAATTAACAACGGACTTTTTTAGTTATTTCCCGATCATGACAATGAGCACACGACGGGTGTCACCGGTCAGCAGGGGATGCTCACTCCTCCATGGCACCTGATTGCACCTCTGATGTTTTGGAGGTTCGTGTTGGCTCTGCTCCTATTTTGAATTGTTTTATGGATTTTTATCTTGAATACTGTTCGTTATCCCCATAGTAAGTATGTAAGTAAGTAGTAAGTAAGTAAATATTTTATTATAGTGACATGTGTATAGACAACAAATAGATACAATATAAACGTATGAACATCACACCCGGCCCATGGGACCTATATGTCACTTTAATATATGTACAGTATTACTTTAATCATTTGAAGATAGCACGCATGATGGGCATTAATTTGATTGATATAAACATGTTTGTCTTATTGAAAAACGTAAATTAAAAAATTTGGCAGTTTGTCTCTGATGATTTTTCATTAAAGTGTTTACATTTTCATATGTTTAATTAATTAAACAAATGGTTAGGTAATTATTTTCATACTGAGCTGTAAACGCGTTTTTTCCTTGCACAATAATGACAAATTGCTAACGGTAGATTAGGGATATATTTTCTCTAAATTGCGCTTGTTCCCACCTGTTATCTTCAGACTTAAATTATGAATGGGTTTAGAACCTTCGAAATCTTCATATATTTTATAACAAGCCGTTTCTGTCAACTAAAACCCTGACGTCAGGTCATTCTGGACCTTAAAGAATTGTTATTTTATTGAAATTGCGAACGTTAATAAATAATTTATACACATAATACTTGAATCACATAACTTCAAATTTAAAATGTATAACTTTAAATCTAAATCGAGCAAAACTTTAGAGAAACTATTTAGGTATAAGTTGTAATATTGTTTTTTTCTAACACAGATACGAGGGGTTATCAAAAAGTTCGTGGACTAGCGCCATAAAATTAAAACCGCTTTAGGCACATCAATGAATTTTAAAATATCTAGTTAGCATCATCTTTTCTCTCTAACGAATAAACCATAAATCATCAATTTATTTTTTAATAAATAAGTAATGCTTTTGTAATCAATGGTTTATCTAGGCGGCGCAACATCGAAGGCGACGTTTTTGCGACCTATGTGTAACTGAGAAAAAACTCTTTTGATATGAACATTTGACATCCAAAAATCCCGTTAATTCAGATATTTGTTGGGACACAATTGTTCCATAAAATATGAAATTTTTACTTCATTTTGGAAGTTTTATGAAATTCTATCGTAAATTTTACATGGAGTGTCCAACCAAATAAGGCCTTGAAAATGACGTCAAAAGGGGGGAGGGGTTTCCTTTTCCAACATTCTATAAAGTTTTGCCCCTGAAAAAACTGGAATAGACCTAAGAAATGTTTAAACTGGCTACAGAGAAATAATATGCATCCAGAGTACTTGTCTTTTAATGTCAAAATAGATTCAGAGAGAAAGGAGATGCACATGCAGTTAATGTCAATTTGTATTCAAGGTGTGAAAAATCAATCACGTCAAAAAATGACATTGGTCATGTGTTGTAGCAAAATTGGGAGTTTGCTCCTAAGAGCAAAATATGCTGGCACAATCAAGCGAGGATCTCTCCCAATGTATAAATCCATTTGGAATATTATATTCATTGAATTCATGGCATTGTTTAAGACTTTGTCCTTACTCACCTCCAGGAAATCTCATTTAAAAAAGTGTATGAGATAGCAGATGTGGACATTGAAAAACAATGACGTTGTCGGACGTCATGAAACTAAACGGCGACAGCGCCGGGTAATCATATAATGTCGTTTTTATTATAATAATTTGGCAAATAATAAAGGAATAAAGCTAAAATTTTCAACATTTCTTTATTTTTTGTTGTTTTATGTTCCATATAAATTTTGAAAGGACAGACTACATAGTACTAATTTATACTAATTTAATAAACTCAATCCACGAACTTTTTGATAACCCCTCGTAAATGTGTCATTTTCAAAAGTAATTTCTGCGATTTGTCATTTGAAAACGCAATGATTTGAGCAATAAAAGATGGCAACTTTACTTGTTGCCAACCCAATAATATAGTATTGTTACTTTAATTTGGCATGAGAGAAATTTATTTTGTACGCTCTTTATACAAATTTCTAAATAATAGATTTCAGGGTTTATAGCTCACCTGAGCCGAAGGCTCAAGTGAGCTTCTCTGATCACATTTTGTCCGTCGTCCGTCCGTGTGTCTGTCCGTCTGTCTGTAAACTTTTCACATTTTCAACTTCTTTTAAAGAACCAATGGGCCAGAAAAGCTGAAACTTATGTGGAAGTATCCTGGGGTAGTGTAGATTCTAAATTGTTCAAATCATGACCCCCGGGGGTAGGGCGGGGCCACGATGGGGAATCAAAGTTTTACATAGAAATATATAGGAAAAATCTTTAAAAATCTTCTCAAGAACCACTGGGCCAGAAAAGCTGACACTTATGTGGAAGCATCATGGGGGTAGTGTAGATTTCAAATTGTCTAAATTATGATCAGTGGGGTAGGGTGGGGTCACAATATGTATTACAAAGGGGAAATCTGGTAAAGAACAGAATGGTCAAAGCTTCTCAGGTGAGCGATGTGGCCCATGGGCCTCTTGTTTTTTTTTTTGTTTTTTTTTTGACAGACCAAATTATTTAGAGTTTTGTGAATAAATCTCAATCCGCATTAGGCTATGTGTATATTTACATTGTAAATATTACTTTAATGTACCTCAAATGCATCATTTATTTAGCGAGATGAAAAAATAATAAAATTTTGCTTGAATACCCTCCTGTTCGAAGTCTGAGTTTCGTTTTTATATGATAGCAAGTTAAATGTGAAGTTATTTTTAAATCATGAACCGTCCTTTCAAAGAAAAGTGCTTTACGAGTACATTTACTATGTTTGTCCTTGGGAGCTGAAAGATTAACTTTATATTCCAGTATAATTTCATAAATTTTAGTTGCACTCTTAAATTCGTATGTAAATTATGCTTGAAATGCAATGCCAAATTATGTAACATTTAATTTGCAAACAGCTCATATTATCCATCTTGACTTTTGGGATAATCTATTTAAAGACGTTGTTTGAATATTTTAAAATTCGGTTGAGAATTAATTGAAGGCGATTAAAATGTAAATCACATGTTTACTACTTGATTTGTCAGCACAAATTATCAGAGTTCTTTCACTGATAGCCTAACTAATACAGGGGCGCCTAAACTTCGTACAGTGGTTGTGTATCTCTCGTCTCGATTTTTTCTTGTTCTGTCCTCCGCCTGTCCAGTCTCAGAATATATCTTAATATTTCCAATCGTCAGATCCTATTATCATTGGACAGTTTCTAAATCATTCCGACATCTATTAAATTGCTTCGTTCGATTACTTGCAGATTTAAACAAGTGTTCAATTACAATATTGAATGTGGTCAAGTAATATTAACAAGTCACTTCCCAATACGTTTATTAATTAGATACCAATGAGGGATGCTGACCACGTAAATATTAAGATAGTGGTCTTTCGTTCAATTTTGATATTTCATCAATGTCAAACTGACATTGACGCTGACCCATAATATTTCACAGTAATATTTACATCAATATTGACTACATCAAACACATAATTAGTAAACAGAAATAGAGTGCATAAGAACCGAAATGGCTCTCAAGGACATATAAGGATTATTATGCCTTGTACACATATGTCCCTATTAATCAAATATACGAAACACAACATGTATGAAAAGTTAATATAAAGTTTGTTTTTAATAATTCGTTTATATGTAAGGTATGTCCATATGTAAAGTATGTTCCAATTTTGTTACGTATGTATCATATTCGATTTAAAAACTAGTCTTTTTTAGGATTGGGTATAATTTTTATCTGACCTATTTTATATTTCCTATTACCTCGCCAAGGTTTGGACATAGAAAACAAACAACTCGTTGTATATGAATGGTATCCAAAAACAACCAAGGAAGCTCATATACTGGTATGTATCTATCCAAATTGTCCTTCATTGGAATCAACAGGGAATGCTTACTTCTTCTAGAGACCCGATTCCCTTTCTGGAATTTTGATGGGTCCGTGTTTGTGTCTTTCTCGGAGAATTTTACACTGTTTTGTTAATAGATTATTTTGAGATCGATCGCAGTTCATTGTCTTCACTTTTTATCGGTTGCTCTTCTTGTAAAATTATATAATGAAGGATATGGAGATAACGAACAGTATTCAATATCAAAGTCCATAAAGCAATACAAAATAGGAGCAGAGCAAACACGGACCTCCGAAACATCAGAGGTGGGATCAGGCGCCATGGAGGAGTGAGCATCCCCTGCTGACCGGTCACACCCGCCGTGTGCTCCTTGTCATGGTCGAGAAATAACGGAAAAATCCGTCGTCAATTCAGTGTATAAATAATTGACTAACAGTTAGTATGAAAAACGTCAGTCAGCATTTGACTCAGTGATAAATTGTATTTGCTGACAAGGTCATTATATCGACCATAGAACTTACGAAATGATGACTTTAAACGAAACTGCTGATATTCTTATTTCATCAACTTGCTTATCAATAATTTACCTCGTTTTAGAAATTGTTTATACGAAGAGCATGCTCTTGCGTTTCGAATCAACTGAGATACATGTATATATACTCCGTATGCATGTGATGAAGGTATATTGCTGCATAAGTAAGGGAAAGTTAGTCATCACGTTTATCATAGAGCTTGGTTGTTAGATTACCATTAACGTCTTTTTCAAGTAAAATATCCCAAGTATGAAACAGATGTGTCAGACTCTGTGGTATCTTTTATCTCACGCTCACCAGGATATATCGTATCGACGTAGGAATGGAAATTACCATTGTTAATTGACAAATTGAATACGTCGTCGATATATCTAAATGTCGAGCTGAAGGCCACAGCAAGTGTTTCCTCTTTTCATGTGAAAGATTTTGCACAAATTCTGCTTCATATGAATATAAAAATAGGTCTGCTAATAACGTAGCGCAATTAGTACCCATGAGAATTCCAATAGATTGTTGGAATACCTGGTCTCCAAGAACCGCATAGATATTGTCAATCAGAAACTCAAGCATCTCTTTGATGTCAACTTCAGAGTACTTGTGTGTGCAATCAGAATGTTTTAACAAAATAATTTTGCAAATGACCAGGTAAGTCAATTTACGAGTTCCATTTTTATTGAAAAAGCAGCTGTCAATGATATCAAAAAGCCTGGACTTTAATTTATCGTGGGGAATGGTTGTGTATAAAGTTGAAAAGTCGTAAGTTTTTAAGTTGTTGATTTTGGTAAAATCTTATGAATTCAAATTATCCAAAAGTTCTTTGGAATTTTTGAGTATCCATATCTGATTCACACTACTTCTTGAATATATTGTTGCACAGTACTCTTGAAGTTTTTCCTTCACTACTGTCAATATCTAAGTGAGGAGTAACGAAAGAGGCTTGGTTGAACCCGCAATGTATCTTTGTTTGTAAGGATTTTTATGAAGTTTCGGAATCCAATATATAAATGGGTAGTTCAAATTCATTTTGGCTCTGTGGAATATTAAAAAGATTTAAAACTGACATATGATTTTGAAGAATTTCTTCCTTAGAAAGGGAAGTGTGAGAATAAGTAGGATTACCACTTGTAGAATTAAATCTAAGTTCTTCTAAAATACAATTTATATAATGAGCCTAACAAAAGAAGACAATGTTGTTACCTGCTTTGTCGGAAGGGACCAGTACGTACATGTAATCATGTAATCTATCTAATTCTTTTTTCACTTCTGGATTATTGAACACAGAAGAATAGATGGTTTTCATATTGCCCCTCAATCTTTTTATACGCGACTTTAACATGGATCTGATACATTTAATCCCTTTTGACAAGGTGTCAACGTCTTCTTTTTCATATCTGGCCCATCCCTGACGTAATTTTCAACAGAATCCATGATATTTATGAAATTCCGACGCCAGTTGAAGGATCGGGGTTCCCTGTATTTAGGACCTTTTAAAATAAGTGATCTAAGGTCCGCATTATTAACTATATTTACGTCACCTGTAATAACGTGTCCAGCAGGACTATAGTTATAGGGCGAAGAAGAACATGAACACGAAGGAGGATTATGTCTCAGGTACTCGGTATCCAGGCCATGTAAAGTTTTTTTGTAATTGAAAAGTTTGGAAGCAATGGTCGATGTATATTTGTAGGAAATACAAGGTGTAGTCTTTAACTTGAAATATAGTGGAATACAAGACTTTAATTTTGGTTGTAACGCGTCATTTGGTTGGTTAAAAAATTAAACTTCGCGGTTTATAAAGCGTACAGTGTGTAAACTGCCCAAATCCAGAATATACTAAATAATTTGGGTTACTATTTAACTCTATTAATAAATCTCAAAGAATAGTTTAATAGTCTTACTAAAATAAAGACCTTTGTATTGTTAAGACATTCGTTGTGATAACCATTTAAATATACAAATACTATATATCAAAACATAAGGCACCAAGTTTTTGTTATACATGTAATTTATAATTTAGTATGTTAACATTTGAAATGATAACAAACTTCGTTTCAGTGGTTGCGTTGCAGAACCATATCTTAATATTATCATTGACGTTGAATGAATACATATTTGAGAATTATGTAAATACAAATATTTTTATGACCTAATTTATTCAAGTGCATAATGAAATGCACATAACGCGTTGATGCAGAAAACTATATGATTATAACATCGTATATCTAGAGAGCTGGACAGTTGTATTTTTAAGTATAATTCGCCAGTCACAGAACTAGATTCTAAGCAAGTAAGTTTTTCTACTATCTAAAAATGAATATCGTCCCTGATTTTATATACATTTAGCCGATAATTTAATGATAATTCATTGACAATAATTGTCCCACGAATTGATTAAGAGACTCTCTTTTCCGCCGATATTTAGTAAACTTTTATTCTCCTTTTCCCTAACGATTCTCTACAGTCTGTTGTTACATTGTACATTGTAAATATTACGATCACAGGTGTTGATTAAAATGCACGAATGTCTTAAATAAAGTTGACATTTATGTGCTTGCTTCGATCTTGTGAATTTTCATTTTTTTGTTTTGATATGCAGTTCATTTTGTTTACATTGTCAAGCAAGCAATTGACGAAATATTTAATGCCCTGAATTAATGATTGTAAGATATGTCACTCGTCAGCTTTTTAGAAAAGTTCAGGCAGAATCTATTACTTCAAAAGTATATTTTAGAATTCAATTCAAATTAAACAATGTGAATTGTTCAAAATTCAATGAAAAATCTGTTCAAAAATTCACAAAGAAGCAATATTTATATGGGGGACTGTTTCTTGTGGTGGAAGGATATTTAGCAGAAAATTCTGCAATCCTGCACTTTTCTCAAATTTTATATTTTGGAACGACCGCTTCGTGTACTTTTACTCGAAGAATATTTTCCGATATGATATGCTAGGATATCATATATTCGTCTTGATTTATATTTTAGAACACATTTTACACCTTCCCTCAACAAACTTTGTGGAGAAATGAAAATATTTTTAAGAAGTCAAGATAAAATTTACACCGTTTTTTGCCTGACCAATATTTCAAAATTTACATCACATTATTTTAAACTATTCGATACTTGTGATTGAACAGCGCTTAAGTCGTGAAAAGTTTGATACAAGAAAAGTTTTGATTGCCTATTTATACTGACACGCAAAAGAAACGCAACACCCTACTTTAGGGGGAAATAATTATGTAAAATAAAGAATTTTGCATCTTAAAATTATGAATATCTTCAATTTGGTAAACATCGGTAATTTAACGGTTGAACGATTTCCAAACCATAACCGGAAGTCAAGTTTGAGTCTGCTTAACAGAAATCAAAAATTGTATGTTTAACAAAACATTTGGCAATATTATTGAGTTTTAAGGGTTTTTTACTGTTTATCATAAGTAGTGCAGCAATATTTCAAAAAATAAACTCTCCTTTCGTTTCCCGTAACGATGCTAAGGCTACTTGAAAATGGCTTATGTACGCATTTCCATTGCTCTAGCTGGAAAATTTCAATGTAAAGGTGATGGAGAATTGCTGATGCGAAATTTCACTACATTACGCCTCAACAGGGTCTTACGTATCATATGCATTAAAGGCAGTCCGTGTACCGGAAGTCCATGGGTGGCTACACTGCTCTAAGTTAGAAAAATTCGACCTACTCATCTGAAAAACGGGCATTCAAAAATGCCAAAGAATAATTCCTTCGCTCAGATCTCGATATTAATGAACCTATTATATAGTACAAATTAAGTTGCAGTTGTTGTTTAGGACAGCCTTGCACGTTTTACTTGAATGGCTGGGAGGGGGGTGTTTTAACAGTCATATTTTATTTAGTATAAAGTATACAGATAAACATTTAACATTTTTATCAAATCTCTGACGTTCTGAAAAGTGAGTTGAGCCTTACTTTATTCGGTTTTGAAAATCATAAGATGAAAAAATCAAACATTTGTATATTACTGTTTGTTGCGTTTCTTTTACGTGTCAGTATAGTTCTCAAAAAATCTTTGATATAACGAATTTCACTAGTGACGTGTTTGAAATTATCTGAAAATTTGGTCGAAGTACTATAAAATCGTTCTAAATATTATGAAAATATTATCTGTAGAGCACCTTTTGATGCATTTTTAATATGATTCTACTCTTTGTAGGAACATTGAATGGCAATGAATGCAATTCTTATAACATTTTCATCTGAGAATTTTTATATCTGTCATTCATATTAAGTCATGTCAATTTTTTGACAAAAGGTTTGCATGTGTATTAAAATCAGTATCGATATGAAAAACTTCAAGTTATTTAGATATTCCTTTGTCTGACAAAAAGGCTAACATCTAAAGATATCACTATGTATAACAAGTCTAATGCGGGTTATCATATATGACATGACCAACAGTCTTTATAACCCAGAAAAGATTAAGACGATTCTAAGAAAATCATGATAAAGAAAACGATAATGACGTAAATTCAGAAGAATAGGTAACAAAAAAGAACAAAGGACATTTAAAGAGTATACATTTGTATTCCCTGGTAAACGTTCTTTACGATTAGAATTGTATCGTATTCCCTGAAAATAAAAAAAAATGGCATTCATAAAAAAAACTATATAATGCAATACCCAGAACTAGCAAAGATTGTGATTTTATCATATATTCCCTGAAAAAAAAATCCAGCAGCGTCAAACTGACATATTAAACTGAGGTATAGTTATATTAAAAAACGATTAAAATCCAATATGCTGACCAAAATCTGTGGATAAAATTTATTGGGACAACTAAAAAGGGAAACCAAAGATCAAATACTCTTAAATACTCTTTTGTAATAAAATCTAAAACACAGTTACAGTACATTTTCTGACTTAAATCAATGATTCATGTTTATGATCCTACATTTCTTAACAAGATACTGTTACACATGTTTTTCCTATAAGTTAGTTTATTGGAGTACATGAAGTACTTCATTCCCATTTTTTTTCCAGATTCCGCCACACTTACCTTTTTGAAGTTGGATGTTTAACTAGAAATAGAGTTTAATTGTTAATTAACTATCAAACTTTATGAAAGTCTTGATGATTTTTTATTTTTTTATCGCAAGCTTCTCATACTTATGTTACAGTAGCAATATGGCCTAATGTCGGAATATGTGGTATATGTTTCCCATGGCCAGTTGATTCTACGTGCACGAGGTTGCTCTACGTACGGACTATTTGCAAAACGAGGCAAGAAATTGACAAAAAACTTGGTGAAACAAAAATTCAACGGTATCTTTTACATTCATCAATTTTCCAGTCCAATGGTAGATACAAAGACACTGTCATCAAATGCAATTTTCGTTAAGTAGAATGTCGACTAAGGTTTTTCGTATATATTTATTGTAAAGCTTTTATGTAAACCCTTTGCGGAAATTTCCGATTTATCAATATTGGCAAGAAGCACATGGCGATTGAAAACGGTTAGCATAGGATGCAAACTCCTCCATTTCACCTGATCCCACCTATGATGATTTAAGTTGTCCTTGTTTCCTCTGCTTTCGATTCGTATCTTTCAATGAAATATTGCATTGAATGACTTGATAATGTCTCAATATTTTAAGTTTTTATTCATCAACTTACCCTTTATATGATGTAATAACCAACATTATCAGCATATGGTGTTAATTGATCGCATTTAGTCCAATACACAATAAACGACCATGAATTTAATCAATCTCTCAATCAAACAGAATACTGTCAGGTAAAATTAAAGTGTTTCAAGGATTCAGAATTGCATTTTTAATCAACATTTTCTAAATTCTTACGTCAACAAAAATAAGTTGACTCATGGTTTATTATCACATATTTGGTGCTTAATTGATACCAAACTGATTGTCTTTGCTTTTTCGATCAAGAGACAGGTTACATGGGACGTGTGACAGGTGACGCCTATGAAACCTGTCCACGAGTGGATGGAACAGTTTCGATCGCTTATCGTTATTCGATACAAAAACATGCTCATCGTACGAACATTTGCCAAAACGAAACAAGTTATTGACAAACAAGTTCATGAAATAAGAATATCAACAGTCTCCGTAAAAGTCATAACGCAACTTTTGTGGCCGATTCAAGGAGTTGTCAGCAAATAAAATGTTTCATTTGGTCGAAAGATAACTGGCCTACCGGGTAGTTCATACTAACAGTTAGTCCATTATTAAACACTGATTTGTCAAAGGATTTTTCCTTTTTTATCGTTACAAGGAATACATGGCGGACGTGGCACCTGATCCCACCTCTGATGATTGAGAGGTCCCGTTCGTGTTTGCTCTGCTCCTATCTTTTTTTTTTTGTTTGTTTGAATAGGAGGGTATGGAGATACCGAACAGTATTCAATATCAAAGTCCATAAAACAATACAAATTAGGAGCAGAGCATACACGGACCTCCGAAACATCAGAGGTCTGATCAGGCGCCATGGAGGAGTGAGCAACCCCTTCTGACCGGTCACACCCACCGTGTGCTCCTTGTCATGATCGGAAAATAACGGAAAAAATCCGTCGTCAATTCAATTCAGTTGAATGGGATTTGACCTTGGATACTGTTTGTTTTCTTTATATTTCATCTTAATCTTTTATACTTAGGCTTAAGGCAAAAAAACCAGTACGTATATTGTGTTGATATGATAAGTAAACCAAGCAGACAAATATTAAAATGCCCTTAACTATGCATCGATGGAGTACTGTTAATATGAAATTTAAGAGTTTCAGTTCACAAGTAATAAACATTCATAGATGATTGATTTCTGACTAAAGTCTGAGTGTGTTTAAAGATTTCTAGGCCTGTTTCCACTTCTGATGTTTTCAGTTGTCCGTGTTTGTCCCGATCCGAATTTGTTTCGTTATCTTACGTTTCAAACATTAATCATATTTTTTATTTGAATTATTACTACTTGTGCCTATCATATGTTAAAAATATCTTAAATTTTTCCAAGAAAAATGATAATCTAAGATTATTGAATATTTGTTAATTAGAATAAGATTGAATGTGCCTGAAATAGTTTCATAAAAATACTTTAAAATGGGCATGGATTCGGGCTGTGTCACGATACCATCCGTGTGGAAACCACGTGATGCGGAACAAAGACTTTGTCGTGAGATATAAACGATGGGGAGTAGTACACAATGACACATGTTGCAAGGTAGTTCGTGAATAAACTGTGTGTATTGATTTTCATCTATTGATTTTTTATTACTTCCAGCTGCAGCAATGACAGGTAAGAACTTTTTTTAAAGGTAGATCTTAAAAATTATTAAATTTTCTTTTTTCTATAACGAACATTTAATAAAGGATGTAAATTATGGAAATTTTATTTTGAATTTATATGAAGTACTGCTATACAAATTACATAATACGTTTGATACAACTTTACATAGTTTCCATAGTTATTTACTGTTTAAAAGCAATTATTTTTAAACACATACGGTTTCAGTAATAATGTTTTATTCCATTTAGTTGTTTGATTGACCTTTTTTAGTTTTCACATCCTGTCAAACAGTTACTCGGGAAAATACCCAAAATTTTCAATATTTAAGCTTTGAAAATAAAACCCTGCATTTTTATTTTGATTATCATAAAAATACAAACTGTACAATTATACAATTTATCAATACATGCAGCTGTTGCTCTTGAAAGATCGTTTTCTCGAGGGACATATTTTAGTAAACCTAAACCTATCTTTTCAGAACATTGTTCCTCTGTACATGTAGGTTAGTCTAACTGGAATAAGATACATGAACTAAAAAGAGAGATATGTTAAAGTTGAGTAGTGGATTGCTCTTCTAGTTTAGTAATAGATTTGATTTTGAGTCTTGCGTCAATAGGTAATGTTTGCTGTTGATATTCAAATTATCATCAAATTCGACAATGTTACTAGCATTTTTAGGTCACCTGAGTAAACCCAGGTGACTTCTTGCTATCTGTTTTCGTCCGTCGTCAGTCGTCTGTCCTGTGTTAACATTTGAACATTTAAAGCTTCTTCTCTGTAAACCATCAACCAATTTCATCAAATTTTGGCACAAAGCATTCATGTGTAAAGGGGAACAAAATTTTTGAATTTCATGGTCCCTACCCCCCTTGGGCCTGAGGGGTGGGGCCAAAACCACTAAAATTAATGCAATCTTTAAAAATCTTCTCTATTCCTGGACATCAAGCAGTCAAACTGTTGGCATGATTGTAATATGCATTGAGTCCTTTACCAAAATTGTGACATTCATGGTACTAGGGTCAGTGGTTCTAGTGCTAGGGTGGGGGTATATAGATTATATAGTGAAAATGCATTATTTCTTTGAAAATCTTCTCTGCTCTTGGGTATTAAGTAAACTAACTAAGTACAGTTATGTTGAGCTAGAGTGCCTCTTCCAAAATTGTGAAATCCATGGCCCCAGGGTCAGGGGTGCCAGTGCTTGGGCGGGGCTAAATAGATTTTATATTGAAAATGCATTAATTCTTTGAAAATCTTCTTCTCTGCTACTGGGCATTAAATAAACTAACCAAGTACATAGTTATGTTGAATAAGACTGCTTTTACCAAAATTATGAATTTCATAGCCCCAGGGTCAGGGGTTCTGGTGTTAGGGCGGGGCTCTATTGATTATATTGTGAAATTGCATGCATACTTTAAAAATCTTCTTCTCTGCTCCTTGGTATTAAATAAACTAACCAAGTACATAGTTATGATGAGCAAGAATGTCTCTTCGAAAATTTTGAATTTCATTGCCACAGGGTTAAGGGGTTCTAGTGTTAGGGCGGGGTTCAACTGATTATATAATGAAATTGCATAAATTCTTTAAAAATCTTCTTTTCTGCTCCTGGGTATAAGATAAACTAACCAAGTACAAAGTTATGATGAGCAAGAATGTCTCTTCTTAAATTGTGAATTTCATGGCCCCTGGGTCAGGTTTCTGATGTTAGGGCGGGAGCTCTATTGATTATATAGTGAAAATACATTAATTCTTTAAAATACTTATTCTCTGCACCTGGGTATTAAATAAATTTACCAAGTACATAGTTATAATGAGGAAGGGTGCCTCTTCTAAATTTGTGAATTTCATGACCGTAGGGTCAGGGGTTCTGGTGTTAGTGTGGGGCTCTTTTGATTATATAGTAAAATTACATTAATTTTTAAAAAATCTTCTACTCTGCTCCTGGGTATTAAACCAGTGAACTATGTACATAGTTATGACGAGGAAGGATGCTTCTTTCCAGGTTGTGAATTTCAGGGCCTTTGGGTCAGGGGTTCTGGTGTTAGGGCGGGCTCCAATGATTATATAGTGAAAATACATGAATTCTTCTAAAATATTTTCCTTTGCTCCTGGGTAATATGCCAATGATCTAAGCACATATTTATGATGAAGAAAGGTGCCTATTCCAATATGGTTATTTTCAGGACCCCTGGGTCAGGGATACTGGGGGGGGGGGCATAGTCTGAAAATAAATTAATGCTTTGAAATCTGCTATTTGATATTTATCAACCATTTATGATGAAATAGAATAAATGATAAAATTCTGAAATATGTGGCCCCAGGGTCAGTGGTTCCTGTGGGATGGGGTGCACAACTGATTATAATATGGAAATGCATTTTCTCTTTGTTACTCTGATCTACCACTGGGTATTAAGTAACCAAAGTAAGCATGCTAAGTGTATAATAATGATAAACAATGGTTCTTCTTCCAAAATTGTGAATTGCGTGGCTTTTGGTTTAAAACACGAATCAGTTGCTGGAATGTTATTTCATGAAACTCAGGTGACCTATAAGGCCCGTGGGCCTCTTGTTCTACATTTAGCTTCCCAAAGAAAAATTGTTTTGTGTATGAAATATTTGAAAGATAGTGAAAGACATTCATATACCATTTGATTCCCATACACCAATGTATACCTTAATGTCAATTGTGCATGGGTTCACATTGTTACATATAGATAAACTTGTCATTTTAAATGGCCTTTTTGGCAGGGTCGAGATAAATGTTAAGAAGAGACAATGATCAAAGCAATTGTTTTAT
This sequence comes from Saccostrea cuccullata, assembly GCF_032062105.1. Taxonomy (NCBI): domain Eukaryota; kingdom Metazoa; phylum Mollusca; class Bivalvia; order Ostreida; family Ostreidae; genus Saccostrea; species Saccostrea cuccullata. Next base: position 3,816 of record NW_026931180.1, on the reverse strand, counting down.
TGTCATAAGTAACATCGACGTGTTTCAGTTTTCCTTAAATGATATTTTTTGCAAAATAATTGCACATCAAAGAAACTTAAATTTCCTGGTCTTAGTACTATTATTGTAAATATGTACGTCTGCGCTTTTTATCAATCAACATGTCTTTGCAACATGAAAGTGAATATACAGTGTAATTATCTTGTGTTTCAGGGCTTATCAAACAAAAACAGTATGACTGGAAGGATTCGAACCTGGCACTCTTCGGATCAAAAGAAGAACGAGATGTAAAAAGTGAGACTTTGTAGATAACAATTTAGAACTGTGTGGATATATAATATTGTGTTGAAATGATAACCAATAACCGGGTGTTGCTAAAACGCGGAACGGAAAACGGAACGGAAAGCGGAACGGAACGGAAAACGGAATATATTATTTCATATTAAATCACTTAAAATACATAAATTTGATCATAAACGATATATTTTATTGATATTTTAAAAATCCTTTTTATTTATTAAAAACAGGTTATTAAGTCATTTTCAGTCTCTTAATAAATTATTCACGAAATTCGCTGACATAACAAAGACGTAGTTCTAATCGAATTTGAAAGTGTGTGTGTAGGGGGTCCCCTACATTAAACTTATTTCAAAAGACTTTGACAAGCGAAAAATACAAAAGACAATTTTGTTCGGGAGAGGGGGGGGGGTATGTTCAAAGTCCAACATCTTTCAGTACTATTTTTTTTTTACACAATCTTACTACATGAATTGCATTAATAAAAACTGTTGGGTTTCAATGAACATTTCAATAGTAAAAAGGTCTGGAGCTTATGTCAAAAGGGGAGGGGAGGACCATTTGCAACTTTTCAGACCTTCCCAAAGAGTGGAAAAATAATCTTAAATGTTTCATCATTCATACATGTATCAACCCTACCCCCCCTCCCCTTACACACGCACACATGTACCACATACAAACTACATGTATAACTTCACAAAATGTATAAAGATCCCACAATTTTACCACAGAAAAGTTTTCCAACTATATTTATCCAGAATTTTAATATATAGGAAGATTTTGTATAAAATTTAAAGAACAAACGAACTTTACATATTAGAGGTGTTTATCCGAGCTTGCCGGAAAGGTCTGCTCTAATCGTAATCTTAGGAATTTTTTAAAACATTTCCATTCTCTATAAACATGATACGTCTAGATTTCAAATATTTGCCCCCCCCCCCTTTCAGACATAACCTTTTTACTATAGAAATGTTTATTGAAAACTCCACATTTTGTTAATTAGTAGTAAGTAGTAAGTAAGTGTACAAAAAATGTATTGAAAGGCATTGGAGTAGGAACTGATTCCCCTCCCGAATCATAAATTTGTGGGTTTTTTTCGCTTGTCAAATTCTTTTCAAATAAGTTCACCCCACCCCATATCACATACATACACGCACACAAAAACTTTCAAATTCAATTCTTTGTCACTGCTACGTACGTCAGCAATTTTCGTGAATGAATAATATGGAGATAACGAACAGTATTCAATATCAAAAGTCTATAAAACAATACAAAATAGGATGAAGAGAGCAAACACAGACCTCCAAAACATCAGATGTTGATCAGGTGCCATGGAGGAGTGAGCATCTCCTGCCGACCGGTCACACCCGCCGTGTGCTCTTTGTCATGATCGGGAAATAACGGAAAAATCCATCGTCAATTCAGTGTATAAATAGTGAACTACATGTAACAGTATGAAAAACGTCCGTCAGCATTTGACTAAATGATAAATTGTATTTGCTGATGAAGTCATTGTATCGACCATAGAATTTACGAAATGATGACTTTAAACGAGACTAATGATATTCTTGTTTCAACTTGTTTGTCAATAAAAAAGAGGCTGAACATGACTTAATGAACTTATTTTTTTATAATAGGGGATTGAATGTGTTTAAAATATATTATTCATGGCAAAATTTGTGTATTTTAAGTGATTTAATCTAAAATAATATATTCCGTTTTCCGTTCCGTTCCGCTTTCCGTTCCGTTTTCCGTTCCGCGTTTTAGCAACACCCCCAATAACCTGTCTTAATATTCACCAAATTATTAGGTCTTGCAACTTATCAGTTATTATTAAAGATACCGCATGAAGTTTTTTTTTTTAAGATTATGTTTTCTCTTAACATCATATAATATTGTTCAGTACCTTCACTTTGTTCATATATCATACGATAATGTACATGTATATTATGTATTTAAGAAATGAAGCTTATTTTAACCTATATTATACGTTATAACAAAACTTGAGGCGGTTTACGCTTTATAATCCAACCGAGAAGCGGTTCATAAAAAAAGTGTAAACTGTCCCCATGTTTTGTTATTATCGTACAGCATAGGTTAAAATAAGCTTCATTACTTATAATTCATTTCAGTGTAGACAATAAGACAATTTCTCCTCCAAAATGACTCCAAAATGAGCCTATTTTAACCCCCTTCCCCGCAGTCACGCATTTTAACGCATATACCATTTCCTCTTTCTAGCTCACAAAGTGACGCATATTAATACCGTTTCCCCCTCAATCACGCATTTTTCACGCACTTTCTAAAGTAAATTTTAATCTGCAATTTACTGCCAATTCCCTTCTATTTTATACATGCTTAATTCTCGTAAAATAAGAAAATTTATGATTTAGTTAAAATAAATACTTTCAAAATTATTTCCGCATAACTTTAGAGAAACTTGTACCGCTCTAAAAGTGCTTGCGAATAAAGGTAATGTCATATTTAGTGTATGTTGCGTCATAGGCGTCGGAACGGGGGGGGGGGGGGGGGGGGCTTGGGGGGCTTAGCTGCCCCCATCCCACTTTTTGTGCCAAAAATAGACTTATATAGGCATCGGAAATTGGGATTTACCTCTTATTGTTGGTTTAGCCCCCCACTTTCGATTAGCCCCCCCCTCCTTCCCTCCCCCACTTTCAATTTGCTTCCGACGCCCATGTGCGTCACAGTTCAGCAAGTTGTAAAGAGTTTTTCCGCTAGTTTTTATTCTTAATTTACCACTGTTCATATGTCATCATGTTCTTTCTTAAGTAATAGATTTTGACTTCCCCAAAAAACATTGATAATGATAAAGGTATTTTAATAATTCAAAATCAGCAGAGCATATTCGATGATATTTTATTGGTCATTGAATTGATCAATATTGTAAGTCATGAATTTCAAATTCTTACTTTGTTGGTTTTAAATTGCACATGTTACAAAGTTCTAGGCTAAACTTTATATGATTGTTTTAGTGCGCTAGAATTAAAAGACATTTAGCTCCAAAGATGTATTTAATTAAGGTTTTCCCAAAGAAATTCAGAAAAATAGAAGGAAATATACTGAGTAGTTAAGAATTGAAGGTTAAGACGGCGTACATTCACATGAACATAAAAATGTTTGATCATCTCTCGAAAAATTAATTTGATTTAATCAAAGTAACTGTAGTACATGCATCAGCAATTTATAAGATAAAACACATAAGATTTCTAAAGGTAAAAGAAATTTAACAGTTCAGAAATAGGCGAGCAAGCTTTTGTATCTAAATGTATCATATGTTAATTACCAAAGAAATTCTAAATTGATTTGAAGGTTTACAAATCATGCGTAGTCAATAACATCAGAGCTAAGCTTCATAAGATTTTTCATTTACCTTAAACTTTTTATATTTGCTGTCAGGATTTAATAAATAACGATCTTTCGCCGGTGGGTCTTCATTTATTACAGTCCAAGTATATTCATATTTGTGTAGAAACCCTATAAAGCTAAATTGAAAGTTTAAGAAAAAATTTCTCACGGAAT
>NW_026931179.1:0-46197 GCF_032062105.1 Saccostrea cuccullata | reverse complement strand
TTTGAAAGTTTGAGCAGTCTATACAACGCAGTGTGTCTTTTCTAACAATCGTCATATTTTGTTTCATCAAATGAAATACGTATTTGTCATATACGTATGATGCATTTGTCGAGGAACAAGAAAAGCAAATTGCATGGAGTACACAATATTTATGTAATGTCCTTGTTTTCACTCCTGCAACCCTTGATGAGAAGTTATTATTAATAACATGTTGAAAGGAATATTTTGATAAAAAGGAAAGAGGCTAACAGAGGGTACCTTATACCCTCATCATGTAATCGGGTATCTATACACGTAGAAAAAACAAACACTCTAACTATATAAGATAATTTTTTTTCAAAATATATTTTTCGTCAAAAATGTTCTGTTTATTTTCGGTATATTGAAAGTGATTTTAAACATATGCAAACACGTACAAACATAGTAACCGTTGTAATAACCGTTTGATTATATGCATCATTTATAGTCGGAAAATAAATCAAAAAGTCTAAAGAAATAGTTTTAGTTTTCTCCATAATATGAGACAGATTTACAAAATAACAAACAGTGGTCTTTTTTTCAATGTTCCACACATGGATGAGGCATGAGTGTGACGTCATCTATCGCAATGTCACCTAGGTCGAAGCTCCCTCTAGTAGCCTCAACAACAATCTAAAAAGTGAAGGAAAGATAATTCAGATCCAAACGATAATGTGGAAAGTGTACATTTTTTGTATCATGATTAATATCTGCATACTGTAGATGTTGTTGTCGTTGTCGTCGTTGTAAACTTTTCACATTCTCATCTTGTTCTCAAGAACCACAGGGCCAATTTCAATCAAACTTGCCACAAAGTTTGTTCAAATGAAGGGCAACGCCTCCTTCCAAGGGGGGATAATTAATATTATGAATTAGACCTGGCCAGGAAAGGTGATACTCATGTGGAAGCATCCTCTGGTAGTATTGATTCAAGTTTGTTCAAATTATGAGCCCCCGGGGATAGGGTGAGACTATAATGGGGGAACAAAGTTAAACATAGGAATACATTGGGGAAATCTTTGAAATTCTCCTTCTCAAGAACCTCTGGGTCAGAAAAGATGAAACTCATGTGGAAACAACCCCAGGTCGTGCAGATTCAAGTTTGTTCAAACCCTGACCCCAAGAGGTAGAGTGGAATCATAATGGGGGGTCAAAGTTTAACATAAGGATGCCATGGAGGAAATCTTTAAAATTCTTTTCAAGAACCACTGGACCAAGAAAGATGAAAATCATGTGGAAGCATCCTCCGGTGGTGGATTCAAGTTTGCTCAAACTATGACCCACAGGGGTAGGGTGGGGCCATGATGGGGGATAGTTTAACATACATGTAGGAATACATAGGGGAAATCTTTTAAAATCTTCTTCTCAAGAACCCTTGGGCCATGAAAACTGAAACTCATGTGGAAGCATCCTTTAGTAATGTAGGTTCAAATTTATTCAAATCATGATCACTAGAGGTAGAATAGAACCACAATGGGGGATTAAATAAAACATTAGAATACGTAGTGAAAATCTTTAACATTCTTCTTTTCAAGAACAGGAAAGCAGTGATTGGTCATAGTTATATGGAAGTATCCTCATGTAATATAGATTCAACTTTGTTCAAATTATGACCCCACTTGAACCCGTTTTTTATATCTAATTTTTTTTCAATACTGAACTGATTTTTGCTTTTAGTTTTACATAGTCTGAGCTCAGGTGAAAGATTTGGCCCCTGGGCCTCTTGTTGTCTGAAATATTATTATTCTCCTGCTTTACATAGATTTGAAAATATACCAATGTAGCTTGTGACCTTTAAGCCCGGCTTTCAGTACTTTCAGTACTTTGATTTTCAATATATTCGTCGTGAAAATTCTTTAGAATGCTAAAATGAAATATTTCTGCGGCCGATCTTATGCTTTGCTTCAATATAAACATTAAAACTTTTGGATCACTCTAAAAGGGGTCATTTTTCAACTTGGGTCAATATTTTATAGGACTCTCAGATAAAATAATAACCCCTGGGGCTCTTAATCTACAAAAAATGATTTTTTTTTCTATGGGCGGGAGGTCATTTTTGTCGTTGAAAAATGACCCCTCGGTCATTATTCGATGGGGGTCATTAATCGTCTTTACACCTGTGCAAGGGCATATTCTATATGATTTTTAATAAATAAAGTAAGATATTAAGAAGAATTTTATAAAATTAATAAAATTGCTGCACAAATCCTATGTGCTTTCTCAACTGATAAAAATTTCAGGCAACTTACACCGGACAGTGAACTTTTAAACTATTTCAACTTAAGACTTTTGAAATAGTAACTAAGCAATTGCACTGTTGACATTTGTGCAGCAATATCATAAATCCTTGTAATATTCTGCGTCTAATAATACCTTGTTTCTAAAGAACAAAGTTGAGTATGCCCTTGCACCGAAGCTGTTTTGTTGATGTTCCTTATAAACTTGTGTAGTATATGACGTCATAATATGACGTCATATGTCCACTGGCTAGGGCAAGTCGTGGGTACCAAATTTGTATAAAACAGTTTTAAACTTTTTTTCTGTGCAATCAGTTCATTCCTAATTGCTTTTAAGTAGTTCATTGGAGAGAAGCCTCTATATGTTGCCTTAACTTACTTGCGTATGACCTTTTCATAATATAAATTTTTGTTTTTTTTAGAATACATACATAAATATTTTATTTTTTTTTATATTCTCGCCTCTCATTGGTTGATTTCCAAAAAGGAACGCAAAATATTTTGTATAATCTGTTTTGGTATGGGGACAAACCCCTTGACGACCAGCTTAATCATTTTGTCCATGCAATCTCCTAATTCCCAGTCCTCGGAATCCATAGAAAATCCAAAATTTAATAACTGTATCTTTAACTTCAAACACTTACTCAATCTTACGTCATTTAAACACATATCATGGCTGCTAGATCTATGTATCATTTATTACCTCCTCTCGCTTCACATCACTTCCGTTACTACGGTTGTATTATTGCGCAGGAAATTTGAACTCGCAAGAAGCAATTCTTGGCCAAATTATCGAGTATATTTTGGTTTGGGCCAGTTTACGCTTTATTATAATCTGCTTCGCGGATTATAAAGCATAAACTGACCCAAACCAGACTATACGTGGATTATCAAGCGTAAACTGACCCAAACCAGATTATACTCGATAATTTGGCCAAGAACTAAAGTCATTCCTTTAATATCATGATAAGGTCTCAGTTTAGAAAATTCTTAACAATTTCACCGTTTATATTGAATTTTGAGAATTTTCCTTTTTAGTAACGTCGATAAGTGTAGATAACCAGAACTACTTGAAGTTATCTAAGCTGCTTGAAATCTTGCTTTTTCAATTTTTAAACTAAGAGCATCATACAGTACCATTTTTGTATAACAGATTGTTGAAAGATTAAATCGTTAATGAAAAGAAAGTTTGTATTCTTCTTCAGAACAATATCTTTTATCACCTAAGAAACATTTTTTAAAAAGTGAATTTTGGATTATATTGTAGTTGTCATCAATAAGACTAACGATACAAGATATGAAAAGTAGAATTCCTACTAAATAATTTAACTGCAAAAATAAACAGAAAAAAACATCCCTTGTGTTTCAAGAGTGATGTAAGTGTAAAGTTCTTGTATTCATTACAATACTGATCCTGTGATTAAAATGTATTTCTTAGCCATTGAGTATCAATTTCCCTTTTTCAAGAAAGCTTTTAGACAAAATCGATATGCATAAAGTTCTTTTAAAACACAGGTTTTACTTTTTTAATAAAGAAATTTTTAAGATATTAGAAAGATATCTTAGAAAAAAATATGAAAGAAAAAATAATAAGAGGCATCCTGGTATCATCTTAGGTTACATGAGAATGTTACGGTTCTTGAATTGAAATCTAGAGCAACATAATTATCTTTGTGTCAATTTCATTATTGAGTTACACAACAATTTCGTGAAAGCATTATTTGATTTAGAGATAGCGATTTTATGATCTTTTTAATGCAGTGAACATTTTTAAAAGACCAAAAATTTGTGTACAGAAACCTTTCAAAAGCATGAACACGTAGAAAAAATAACCTTTAAGAGAAGTTTTTAAGGGGATATCATATTTTTAAAAACGCAAAAATCTTCATCTAAACCCGATGCATAGACAAAATTTACAATCGGAAGTTAGCAGTTAACCCTGAGACTCATGCACTAACAAGCAGTATCCATTATATGAAGTTAAAACAGAAGTAAATAAAAATTTGTGAGTTTGGAATAGTACTGAAATGAAGCTGAATCATTTTCCTTTCCTATTATAAGACGCGCCATTGCATAAAGGTCAGTTTGAGCATGTCCAAATCAAATGCTGTTGACTTAAAAACATTCAGTTTATATGAGTTCTTTCTGCAGCTTTTTTTGTTTGAAAGATGCATCTTAGGAAATCACATTGTCACATATCTTAAGGTTATATAAATGATCTTCAATTTAACCTACCCTACAAATATTCTTCTAGACAACGCCTTTAATCTTTGATACAGACATTTTGACTCAGATTTTCTAACCTCCCCTTGTACTTTATAATAAATAGAAGTTGCGTATTACTGTTTTAAGAGACTGACCACCTAACTGCAAGAGCTTTTCCATCAATATAATATTTTATTAAAGAAACTAAAAGAACGCGACAAAATCTAATAGCCACTTGGTTCAATTTCTGAAAAATTCAAACTGCTTAGTTTTGGTTGAAAATGAGCATTCATCACTGGGACTCTTGGTGACCGTGTATCTATTGAACATGACGTAATATTTTCTCTCGTTACAAATTGGGGTATTTTATTTTTATATTGCACATTCAGCAAAACCCCTCTGATCTAAAATGTTCAATTACATAACGAAAAATCTGTTTTTGAAGACAAAATAACATGCTTTAATTTTTGGATCCTCATATTTTAATTCTTTGCTGAAGGTAGTCAATAACGCCTTTTTTGCAAAATTTAAAAAAAACATTGCATTTTCTCAAAGCCTGTTTACCTATACCTAGAGTCCAAAAAAAAAATCTTTTGTTACATTTTGATGTATGAAATTGGCTAGAGATAAATACTGTGGTTTCATTAATTGTCGCTAGGCACCAATTTTCGGTGATTTTGTTGTTGAGTGGATCCATGAAATTATGTGTTCATTGAATTAAGAAATATAAATTCATTTTAATTAAAATTAGACTTCTAAGATCCGCGCCATATACACTCTGCGTAGGAATTTTAATTGAAGAAAAAGTTGATAGATTTCGCGATTATTTTTTTTTTTCATAGTAACAGATATTGAAATTTAAAATTAAACTAGGAAAAATTATTTAAATAGATCTACTGTTTAAAAAGGAATATTAATACATTTTGAAACATGGAAATCTCAATCCGTCTTTTTCATCACACATTACAATAATTTTTTTTTGTGTGTGTTAACATCAAGATACTGCAGTTCATAGTTATCACTTCTCTGTGTTATTGTTCAACGGGACCCTGTGATCCGGTTTGCACCCATGCTGACAAATGCTTTTGACTACAGGAGCAAAATATCTGTTTCCTTTTGTATGAGAATGATACCTTTAAAGAAATTATTTAGCATAATCAAGTTGAAATGAAATTTATTGAAACGGCAAGACAAATGGTCATTTTGTATAACTATGTAATATACCTTTTTACGCAGAAGCAAAGCAGTAGACTCGCGTTGAAAACCAAACTGATTGTTAAAACTGCAATTATTTCAGCTGGTAAAAAACTTTTGTAGCCTTTTTGCTCCCTCACTAGAGTAAGATTAATTGAATGATTTTTCACATCAACACATGAGATGATAAACAATAGAAATTTCATGTTAGCTAAACCGAGATGTTTACATATATAAATATATGTTAGTATATACATTTGTGGTATCTTTCATTATATAAACATACAGAGAGAAAAATATCTTCAATTCTGTATGAAGTTTGTCAGAGGTCAGAGGTCAATCAATGGCCGAATCACACGGCGCAATAATATCTACGGTTACTTATATTTAAATTGAGCGTTAACTTTTACATTGAATATATTATATTTTTTTCGTATCAAGGATAAAACTGAAGACTTTTCATTCGACAACTTCCCTTATTAATGTAGAAATATACCTTCACTACCTGTATACGGTGTTTATACTTCAATTGATTCGATTTGCAAGAGCATTCTTCAGGTATGCATAATTTCTAAAACGAGGTTATTTTTGACAAACAAGTGGATGAATATCGGCATTCCCCTTTAACTTCATCATTTCGTAAGTTCGTAAGATCTGTTTATCATCGAGACAAGTGCTGACTAATGCTTTTCATATTACAGTGAAACTTGTCTAATCCGACATGCACTGGGAGACGCATTTTGTGTCGGATTAGACAGGGTTTCGGATACACAGTGTAAATAAAAACATGGAAAAAAGTAAAATGGGAACGAAATTTAATGTCGGAATTCACAGTGCGCCGGATTACAAAGATTTAGTATTAGACAGTGTTCACTGTAATTGTAAGACAATTATTTATAAGTTGAATTGACGATGGATGTTTACGTAATTTCCCGATCATGTCAAGGGGCACAAGGCGGGTTTGACGGGTTGGAAGGAGATGCTCACTCCTCCATGACACGTAATCCCACTTCTAATGTTTTCGAGGTCCGCGTTTGCTTTACTCCTATTTTGTATTGTTTAACTGACTTTTGATCTTGAATACTCTTCTTTATCACTATATGTTTCATACAGACTTTTGATCTGGAATAATTTTCGTTATTTCCATATAATTCATTACACTGTATCTGTTAACAGTGGATTTTTTTTTTTACAAAATGGGAAAATAAATCACGAAATCAACGTATGGTCACAAGGTAAAACACATTATGGTAAAAGATATGTATAAGACGAAATCTAAATCATATACAGTGTAAATATTTCCAAATATGCACTGTTTTTGTTATTCACAGAATATTTGCCTTTTTACATGTTTTGCAGTTAATTTATGTGTTGCTGTTCAGGAATTGTACTTCGGTGTATCTTTCTACATTTTCGTTTTCCTCGAAATCCAGAGTACTGGCCCTGTGTTACTCCTGTGGCAAAGAAATAGTGTCTGGAACCGAAGAAGTTTTCCATAAGTTTCTATTTTTTTTTTCAGAACAAAATCGTACATCTAAATCAATATTTATTTGTATTGGTTAGGTGGATTGAGACAAAAAATGAACAATTTCCTTGAAAAAGATCCAGTAATTGAAAGTAAAAGCAAGCGCCTTATTCTTTTTTATTGCATATTGTAATAGTCGTTTTCTGTATTAATATGAAGAAATTGCAGTTCATTGTATTCTCTTGCACTGTATTGTTCATCTTCAAGACTTCCCGATCCTGTTTGCACACTTGCTAACACGAATTCATGTCTGAAGCTATTTCTGTGTACCTTTTGTTGTTTTCTCTTTTGTTCTCCAACATACCTTCAAACACTACTGGACGAAAAAAGTGCTGAGAATCCCAAATTTTACTGATAATGTTTGATAATTACTGATACGGTGCTGTTCTTGCTGATAATTACTGATATTTACTGTTATTATTACTGTTGTTGATGATAATTTTAGTTGTTGCTGATAAATACTGATAATTACTGTCGTCTTTTACTGTGGAGTCTGATAAATACTGATAAATACTGTTGAGGTACTGTCGCTGCTGAGAATTACTGATAAATACTGTTGAGGTACTGTCGCTGCTGAGAATTACTGATAAATACTGTTGAGGTACTGTCGATGCTGAGATTTACTGATAATTACTGTGGTCATTGTTTTTAAACTGGGAATGGATTAATATGGCCTTAGAAATGATTATTTGTTTTTTTTTTTTTTTTAAAGTATTTTAACAAATTCATTACAGTCAATTACAAAATAAATTATTCTAAACAAAAAAGTAATGTTTTATTAATTTGTTTTCAGTTTTCAGCTATCAATTTCATTATAATTATTTTTAGACCATAATGTTAACATAAGCTTTCATAAATGTTTATGTTTTTTCTTTAAATTTCTCCTTACACGTAGATGACATTATCTGAGGAAAATTGTTCTGTTGTATTTACAGTGGTTTTTCTTCCCTAGTACTTTTTTAAAAAGTTTAATTTTTGTTCATCAAGGTTAAAAAAATCTCATCTCATATTTTTTCTCACATGTATGTGTACTGTCATCAAAAGCTTTTTGTGGGTATCTTAAATACTTCAATACAGTCAATGGTTGTAAATATCAATTTATTTTACCGTGTGGAGAACTGAAAATGCATGAGCACATTAAGTTGAAAACACCCCCCCTTTTCCATTTACTTTTAAATTAAGCTCTCATTTTAACAAGACAGTATTAAATATTTGTCATAAAATCTAGTCTGGAAGCGTACACTTTGTTATTTTATAGAAGAATGTGACAGGGTTAAATAATTAAATTGAAGCATCTTTAATTATTTTTTTTATATTATGTAGACAGCGCGCTCTAGTTCTCTGATGTACTCCCTGCGAATTTTATATCATTGTGTCGCTTTCTAGCTTTCTCTCTCTCTCTCACTCTCTTTTAAATTATTTGTTAAGGCTTAAGTATTGTACACTACATGACATAAATCTTATGCAGTGTGATTTTCAGTCAATGAAATACACGTCTTTCTTTAGGCTTATTCTTTCTTCATTGTACAAACAGTTTTAAGTCTATGGGCATATGGCTTCTAATATTATGCGCCACTCCTTAAACATCTAATATGTGGTCAGTCAGTTAAAAAACAAAATAAAATAAATCATAACTTGAATTAACTTTTTCCATTAATGCAAACTTTGTGCTTGTTGTTCTGCGTGTAAAAGTTCTACTTTCGTTTTAGAATCGGGTCAATTATTAGTACATTCTGCCATAGGGATATCGTTACGGCTTGCGTTTTTGTAAAATAAGAATTTTGTGCAGAGATTATAATTTTTTTTAATTCCATTTTTGTCCGAGACCTTTGTATAAACGAACAGTAGGGGCCTACAGACTTGGTGCTTATTTATATGATTTTACTTGATTGTAGCACGAAAAGGAGGGGGTGAAATACTGCCGATAGGGCAAGGTCTGTTCTTTAGTTGTGTGTTTTAAAAGTCATGCAAGTTATGATATTATACTTATCGAATTTTTTATATGCATGAATAAAATTATTTTAGAGAATCAATTGCAATAAACATACAAAATACAGAACTGAAGTAATTATAACATTTATTCATGAGTGCGATACACAACGTCATGTTTCTGACATTCAAAATCCATACATTTAAGGTTTTTTTTTTTCTCGGATTAAGCGAAGTGGAGTTTCCCTGCATCTAAATTGTGAACAATCAATGCTAATATTATTTCAAAAAAGTGCTTCACTAAACAATCTTTCTCTTTATATCTATATGATTGTATATTTTGCACACTTTTTTTTTTTATTAAAAAGTGAAGTCAATTTTTTGTCTACGTATTTACCGGTCCCAAACAATCGTTAGCAGAGATTCAGAATTGAAAATACATGTGACCACCTCCCCCGGGATTTCTTTTATCTGATAAACAAAATATACTCCCCGGCCTAATTCCCTTACTTCGCATTTATAGCAACCTACAAAATTTTTTTGTTTAGTTTCTTATTCACGCATGCCTTTTAGACCTACTGTTATGTATAAAATCGCCTACATTTTATATGTTTTTGTGGTCTATGTATACTAATATAAAATGGTAAAAAGATTCAAATAAATGATTGATATTTAGAAGAAATATGCGTAAAACTAAAAAATGAAATTAAATACTGAAGAAAGATGGATCTTTGAGAATTGAAATAATAATTAAAATAAGTCTGTACAACGTACATGATGTACATGTATGTAACTTTTTTTTTAATTATAGTACCAAAGTGTTCTATTCTAAATATTTTTTCTATCAATTTTATTCGTCATCAAATTCAATTTAATATTACGGAATTTTTTTTTTTTTCGTGCGACCATAAACTTTAAGATTGTTCCAAAGTAGCGAGTACATGTACAGTGTAGGTAGTGTGTTTATTGATAACACCGGTAGCCGCAGACGAAGAACAATAGGTAATTAGTGCCCATTGTTACGCTGACCACTACAATTTGCATGGAATACTAGTATACAAGTTGTACCCCGTTCTACCCCGGGGCTGAAGACATGTACACAATACAGCCAAATCACAGGTCGATCACCGATTTCTGATCAATTGAAATCAATTTAAAGGTGTTTTCCTTTCAACTTTTTACCTTGCAAAATTAAAATCGATCAATTTGATCATATACTAATAGTAACATATTAAATTAAGTCTCATTTCAGTTCTTATTTCCCATTCCATAAAATCAAATAAAAAAAATTTCAAAACTGATTAAATAAAAAATGATTTTGTATTTAAATTTTAAGAGACAAACTAAACACATGTACCTTTGCACTAGGGATTCTTAACCTCTAATTTTTAATCAGCTCGTCCCATTTGCAGGTTGCACATGCATACAGTGTGTACTTGTACAAATGTACATGTGGAGGAGTTTAATTCTTGGACGATCTACAAACGTCTACTTAACATTAAAATAAATGAATAAATAAATGAATTATTAATTAAAATCAGTGCCCACAGATTGAACATATTCAAACCTGTTTTCACCTCTTAGTTACTTTTTAAAAGGGATAAAATTTCTAATTTTCGAGCAAATTTTCAAATATTTCAACAAAAAGAGACTAGAAAACTGAACATTTAACAAAATAAATATAATTGTTTTCGAGAAAAAAATGCCTTCAAAAACAAAATGTTGTCCAAACTCGACCAGCTGACCTAGTGAAAACGGAACAAATCCAACTTTTCTAACCTGCAGGAAACTTTTTTTTATTCCTATTTTTTTTTCCATCCATTAAGAACATTTTTCTTATTATTAAAAAAAAAAGATCACCGATCTCCCTACATAATTTTCTTGGAGTCGGGAAAGGCGGCGATGGATCTTTTTTAAGATAGCATATTTTCTTTTTATTCACAGTTTATTTTTCAATAAGATCTTATGCAAAAGTAAAATTCCTTTTTTTTTCTGCAGTTAATTTTTTTTAAAATTCTATTTCTATATATTCATTCTATTAATAATTCATTTGATTATTGTCAAAATTTTCACAAACGTAATGTAGAAATTGAGATCAGCATACATACATACAGTCATGTAATTTTGTCATAAGCAGAACATTTAAAGAAATATGAAAATTTTGTCATGATAATTCAAGTGAAAGAAATTAATAATTGAAGGTTTTTATAGCCCTCTGTTTTATTTTAAACAAATTACCAGGTTAAAAACAATGACCACAGTAATTATCAGTAAATCTCAGCATCGACAGTACCTCAACAGTAATTATCAGCAATTCTCAGCAACGACAGTACCTCAACAGTATTTATCAGTATTTATCAGACTCAGCAGTAAAAGGCAACAGTAATTATCAGTATTTATCAGAAACAACAAAAAATATCAGCAACAACAGTAATAATAACAGTAAATATCAGTATTTATCAGCAACAACAGCACAGTATCAGTAATTATCAAACTTTATCAGTAAAATTTGGGATTCTCAGCACTTTTTTCGTCCAGTAGTGAAAATATATTGTTATCAATATTTGTTAAAACGTGATTTTATTTCACATGTTTTCGTCTTAAATTCAACCAATTAATCTGATACCTAGAGTTGTATATATTTTAATAACAAGATTCAACTATCGTTTAATCTATTTGAATTAATCTGTGCAATTTACCTTCCTATGCAGTAGGCAAACATGAGACATACAGATAGACAGACTGATTGCCAGTATTCAACTGTTTTCATTGATATAAAATTCCTGTATGCGTGATGATGTCTCACTGAAATTTTACAATAATTATTGTACATTTGAAAAAAAAAAAATACAAACTAAGTTTGTCTATTGTTTCTAAAGGTACTTTTAGAACATTTGATTTTTTTCCCCATAAAACAGGAAACTGGAATAAGTATGGAAAAAAATTACTTTCCAGACAATCCATTCTTCCCCATCCTTGTTTACATCCATCAATACATTTTCAACTGATTCTACTGCAGTTTAGTGATGTTTAGCAAAACATACTGCATTCATGTTGACAATTTATTCCAAAAAACCCAAAATCACACACTGCAACAAGATATTGAGATAACGAGTAGTATTAAAGCTCATGGTTCATTCAAACAATACAAATCAGGGGCAGAGCAAGCACGGACCAAAAACATAGAGGTGGGATCAAGTGCCATTCAGAAATAAGCATCCCCTACATACCGGTCACACATGCAATGTGCTACTTGTCATTATCCGGAAAAAATGAAAAAAAAATTATGGATAAAGAAAGAGACAAAGCCTTGTTCTTCCCTTATACAAGAATATGAGGACATTATTTTGGAAAATAATGGCTAACTGAAAAGATCTGCATGAACAACAGTGTAATTTCAGGCATGGTATGTACATATTGTGTACATTTCCACACTAATTTGCATACTTAAATTTCAAAGCACTCAAGTAGCTCATTTTTCTTTGAGACAATATGTGAAGTAATATGGAGATCATAAGTAATACAAATTAAATGAATTAAATAAGACGTTTTCATTGTTTCAGTCAATGATTCACTAAACATACAATGATGTTGTCTTTGACATACAAACACGCTATTTAATATTATTTAAAAAAAAAAACTATCCGTATCATTATGTTTTAAACATAGAACCTTTACTTTAGATCTATGGTTGTAATTTCATCAAAAATTTCTAAATTAATGAAACAAATATTCATTTTTTGTTTGATTACATGTAAATTAAATCAATTAAAAACTGCAATTCTACATAATAAAAAAATATCTATATATATTATAATTTTATTAATATAGCTGTCAGAAGTTTAAGGCTTAAAGAATAAATAAATGAAAAATGCATCGATTTCTCCACAGGGTATGTATACTTCTAAAGCATTTAACATTTTTTAATGTATGCATATGTTATGCATTTTTTTCTGGTAAAGATGAAACTCAGAAAGAGTATTTTTTATATTCTAATTATAGCTACCAATAATTGTTGTATATTTCAGAGATTTCAATTTCCCAGAAAAGTTTTTTAACACATCTTTTTTTCCATTTATATGAATAACATAAATTCACTACACTCCAGTATACAATGTAGCACGGTTTGTTTTGCCAAGAAGAAGCATATAGAGATAACGAACAGTATTCAATCTCAAAGTCCATAAAACAATACAAAATAAGAGCAAAGCAAACACGGACCTCCAAAACATCAGAGGTGGGATCAGGTGCCATGGAGGAGTGAGCATCGGTAATGCCATTTTATTCTACAATGTATAATTAGTAATCTTATAGCATATACATATTGTGTTGTGGTTATTCCACAAAAATGACCAATGGATTCATTCAGACAGCAAGTTAATCCATCATTAAAGGAAAATGGTATGCCCCATATTAGCTATAAACATACAATATTCCAGAGATTATAGATTTTGATAAAAAAAAAAGACTAACAGTAGAATTGTAAACATGTGTATGCATTCTATGTTAAATGTTTCAATGCATCGTTTTAATTTCACTTTTTGAAACAAAATTTAATTTCAATAATGGTATTTCTTGATTTTTTCTCATATATTATTTTTAAAATTCATTTCATCCACAAGAACATGAAGTGACGGAAATACTTTGCACCTGTCCAGTATTCCTACAGTCTTTTTTTATTTAAAAGAAATGTTTATCAAATAAATTTTCTAGATATATAATTCTTTGACTTTTCATATATTTACTGTACAGACGTTGTAAATGCATTTAAGATTTGAAAATCTTTACTGGAATACATATTTTGTTTGGAGGGTGCCAATGTCCATCAAGAACTTATTTTCAGCATGTACATTGCGTTCTTTGTTTTCAATAATAGTACCATTAAAACGAGACTAATGATCCCCCAAATCTATTCAAAACAGAATAGGGGAACCTCCAGTTGATTCTGAGGAAAGGCACCTGAAGTGTGGATAATAACCCCCCCCCCCTTTTTTTTAAATAAAAAAATTAAAAAGTGTACAAAGTCTAAAAAAATATATGATTTCCCCGTCAAACACATGTATGTTTCGTTCTATACAAGAAGATTTTACTTTTTCTCTTACATTTTTTATTAAACAAATTGGGAGGGGGGGGGTATAATCCACACTTCAGGTGCCTGTGATTCTGAGGGGTTGATGGAGGGCTGGCAAGTTTTACCAAATCAGTTTTTTTTTTAATTTTCATGTCAATGAAGGACAGATTAATATTTATTTACACTGAATAGGTTATAGGATAGATTATTTATTTTCCTCTTCACTGAAAAGTCTGAAAAGGCAAAAAAATTAAAATGAAATTACTAAACTCTAATTCTTGGGAGGTAAGAGCACTGGTCTGAGCCAGATTATTTATTTCCTTTCTTCTCCAATCGTGAACAGATTATTTTTTTAACAGTTTCAAGAACAAAGTATTTATTTCTAACATCTGCTAGCACCCCCCCCCCCCTTTCTTCAGAATAAAATTGTCGTTCCCTTAACAAATACAGGAGTATACCAGAATAATTTCCAATTAGTTCCTAAAACCTATAAGTTAAACTTAGTTTTAATCTCTTAATAGTAGAAGGTTTGATTGATAGTCATTGATTGATTGAAGCTATCGATTGAATATCAATCATGATTGAATATTTCCATTTTTATCAACTATCAGTGTGTTACATGATGAATAGTGCGGCAATCATTAGACCTACATGTACGTGTCTGTAATACTATACACATTTTTTTTAGGGAATGCGGAAGGTTTGAAAGACTTTTTTTTAGACCTAGCATGCATAATTTACACAATGTAAAGAGAACGAATACAGAAAATAAAAAGAATTGTCAAGGATTTTTTTTATTATTAAAATATGATTCACACCCAGTCTGCATGTATATTTATTCAAAATTTACGAAGTAAACAAACTATATCAAGTTCTACATAGTTATATCCCATGCTAGGTCAATTATGCTTTTGAAAACTATAATTAGATTGACTTACCAAGATTTAAATAAAGTTAAATAAAGATTCAAAAAGTGCAAGGGCAAAGCGACATTCTAAAAAGTAGGTTTATATTTTAAATTCTTTTATTTATTGTATAATTTTCAAAACGTGATGCCTATTTCTTTGCAATCCCTTTGGTATTTTTTCATTCCCGATGAAATTAGGAAATAACCCTGTTTGTTAATTTACTACTGTCTGTTTTAGCTGTATAACTCAAATATTTCGGACAACTAACTGAATGAGCATTCACTTTTGAGAAAGTATAGATACATAGGGACAACCTTAAACATTGTGCAGTTTGCCTTTCTCTTGCACTTTTTGGTTGAATTTGACATTTCATTTTTTGAGTTAAAATCGGAGCCCACGTGACTTTAGGGGGTCACATGATGACAAGAAATACCGATGTAAAAAGCGATGGACATCTTCTTCTAAATAAGATAAAGCTATTTTAACTAGAGTGTCTTCGCTAAAAATAAAACTGTTAAACACTATTTAATAAAATGTATCGTATTCTGTGACTGTTTATAGAAAATGTCGCCTTAACTGCACTGCGTAATTTCTAAAAAAAAGACAGTTTTATGGTATTAATTTTATATAGAGTACATGTAATTACAGTAGAGGTATAATAATATACATTATAAGCAAACTCTAGCAGACCAAATATCTATGAAGTTAATGCGGCGTTTTCAAAGAAACACATATTCCAGGTGTACTTAATGTAGCTGCTTATTGCCTTTCTCGCTTACAGGTCCGGGGATTTCAGGACCTGTGTATAAATATCAACACAATGCCATCAGCAGTTCATTCAACAATGTTAACACCCTGAAAGACATAGCATCCATTCTGAATAATTATCTCGCTTCGACATCAAGGGCAGCTTATGAAAAAAAAAGTTTGATTTTTACTCTGACTTTATGTTAACTCACTTTGCAAAAGTCCCTTCACCACCCCCCCCCCCCCCTACAACTAGGCATTTGGCACATATTATTGATTTTTGTTTTCAAAGTAATATCGCAGCATTAACATTACATCAGGATCTTACATTTCGGCTCTAAGTTATTATTGCAAAGTTCAAAGTTTTGAAGACTCATCACAACAATCTGTGATTTGCAAACTCCTACAGGGATATCAAAAGCTGAACACTGTAGGAAGTGACACAAGATTGCCCAAAACAACGTCAATTCTGAAAAAAAGCTCCTGACCTCCTGGACAAGTTAGGCTTTCAGCTTATCAATGCGGTATGCCAAAGCAATGTATTTGGTGGCTTTTCAAGCTTTTTAAGGGTTGGTGAAATAACAGATTCGTCTTTTACGAACGTTAAAAATGTATTAAATCTTGCAAATGTAAAACTCGTTTATGATAAACTAAATTCCGATGAATTTCTTGCGATTACAAAGGATTATGTCAAACATAGTGCAGGCAAACATACCCGTATCCCTACGCTGATTCTACAAAGGAACGAATCTGATGAGCATTTGTCCTGTTTAGGCTATTCAGCTATTTCTTAAAGCAACAGGGCAGTCACCAGGCCCTTTGTTCGCATATCCAAATGGTGATGAATTACTTCGAAAATATTTTACAATTTAAAACAATGTCTCTTTATTGGGCGGTGTTTAATACGAGTCATTGTAAGGGGAACCGTTTTCGAATAGGTGCTGCGACATGCGCTGCAGTAATGGGAATTTCAGAGGAAATAGATAACGAATGGGAAGATGAAATTCCGATGCTATTTTTTGTAAAAGGAAGAGACAATTGACAAGATGTACAAAGTTTACATTTATATTGGCTTAACATTCTTATGAATTTTACATGAGAAGCAGTTTCTTCCTTTCTTTCTTTTACTTTAATACCATCACATCTTTTCTAATGAATAAAAGGATAACTATTTCCAAAGAATATCCATTTGAATTCCATCGGTCATTCTTTGACCCTACCACAAACTGAAGTGTCCTATTTCATGTTTTGTTTAACGATTTTGCAAATAAAAGAACCACGAATCAGAGGATTAATCTTTTAATTATAAGGATGAATGTTTAAAAGTTTACAAAAACAGAAAAGTTGTTAAAGAATTTGTGGAAGTTTTTGCACCATGATCCAATAGATCGGTTTAGACATTACAGAGGGTTTAGAGTGACGTCATCAATAACTATGTTTCCCCGTCTGGATTTCCCCGTGTAGGTCTCAAAGACAATCTAAATATAGAAGAAAAAATAATTATACCAATATTTCCCGCAAGGCAGTTTTTTTTTCTATGTCTAGATTTATTTTTAAAAATGTTTTAATATCAGTGTATTGTGACCCAAGGCCTGTTCAACAGAACAAACGTTCGTGAGCACTTGTCAAAATTCCTTTTACCTCAATAGAAATGTTCGAGAGCGCTCGATGTTTTGAACAGGCCTCAGGCTCTACAGCTTCGGAAATGATTAGTATTCTTTTATTTTACAATCAATTTTTGTAATACGAGCGAGCACGATATAAAAACAAATACGCAAAAGATGTGTATCGGTTTATTCGAACAAACTCATTATTCATGATTTTTTTTAATATTTAAATTTGAGAACATATATGATTTTTTTTTCATTTTAAATAGAGACACGATGTTCATTAATGTAACGTTTTGAGCTCTATATCCATAGATTGACGAATATAAGAATCAATGACATATTAATTAATACATGTACTATTATTACTAAAAGTCGTTATAAACACATACAAATTGTAAAATCTGAGGAATGTTTTATGTGTAGTGTAAATTATTGGTGAATAGATTATACAGACTTGTCACGTAGGCATGTTTCACGAAAAGTGCCTATGTGCAAGTCTACACAAAAATAACTCACACAAAACTTTAAAAGATTCCTTTACTCTTTACAACTTTCTGAATTGCTTTGCAACATACAATTTATGTTCACGACATAGAAATATGACGTTACCATTTCCCCGCAAGCACTTTGATTTATAGCGTGGAACAAGTTTCTCTAAGGATTAGAGTAAATAATATTATGACGTAGTTTTCTTTTGAAAAGAAACTATTTTTTCTTCCTTTAAGAGATTTTGTCAAGTATTAAATATATAGAAAGAAATTTGCATTAAATTGAAGATTTAATAAACTTTTTAAAGTGCGTGAAAATGCCTGATTGTGGGGAAACGGTTATGCGTGATTTCGCCTCAGAAAAATGAAATGGTGTATGCATGACTGAGGAGAAGGGAGTTTCTTATCGCTATTAACTGACCCTTGTCTCTTGATCTAGGTGGATATCCAGTTGTGCCTTGTACCATTTGTTTCTCCGCTTTCCACTCACAAAAAACACTTTTTGGTTGTCTGTTTCACCTCTTGATGTATAGATGGAGAACGTTTTCATTCCTTCACCCTTTATATAGTAATACAAACACAAACGGTACGTCTTATCTAAAACAAAATTATAAAAAAAAAGTGCTTATTTGGTCAGAGGGTTGTGAGCATTTTCAGACCATTTTAATCTCTTATTTTAAAGGGAGCTCAATGCAGAATGTACAAAATTTATGAAATTATGAACTTCATGCCTTTGCCCTATATATAGAAAGTATATTTCGTTTGTTTTCTGAGATATTTGGATGATAATATGGGATTATGTTTACTTTGTTATCATGTTGTTTTATATACATTTTAGGGTGGGTTGATAGGGATTCCTAGATTCTTTTATTGCAATGATTTTTTAATGCTTACTGACCTGGACTGGATTTTATTACAATGCGATAAAATTGTACCAGGT
Source organism: Saccostrea cuccullata (assembly GCF_032062105.1). Taxonomy (NCBI): domain Eukaryota; kingdom Metazoa; phylum Mollusca; class Bivalvia; order Ostreida; family Ostreidae; genus Saccostrea; species Saccostrea cuccullata. Next base: position 27,325 of record NW_026931179.1, on the reverse strand, counting down.
TTTAGAGGAAAACGATGTTCTGTATCATAAAAATGGGCACATATGTCCAATATATTTTTAGACTTATATTTAGCACACTTATATATGTGGAGATAATTAACAGCATTCGGGCTCAAAAGTAACTTAAAGGTTACAAAATAGGAGCGAAACAAACACAAATCCCACAAATGAAGTGCCATGGAGTGAAAGCATCAACGGCATTTATAGATTATTACCGAATAACAGTTGTGACTAGGTAATGCTGGACACCGAAAAAAACGTGATTTATAATTATAAAAAATAAACCTCAAGTTGCAAGTTTTTTTTTCTTTGAGAAACTTTTCAATTACAAGACATCGATGATCTTTAATACTTAACATAGGCACAAACAAAAAACAAACTCAGAAAAATACATTTTAAGAAAGAAAATTTTCCAGGAAAAAATTAGGATTGAACCTCTAAAAAACTGAGAAATTCAAAATGGTTATATAGCAAAATTATGCTGGAAAAAACATATTAGATTTAAAAGATACAAAGATGATTTCTATGTATGGCCAATTAACCGCTGTTTCCTATATAGTCAGGAACAAAATATTTTTAGCTGAAATATCAGAGACAAAAAGTAAAATAAGTCTCTGCTTGTTAGTTGCCAGATGGAATTCCGTTATTCTATACATTGATACTTTATCGGTATTTATTTTGTTTGTCTAAGTATCGCCACTGCAACACCGTATACTAATTACTAGTTAATACTGATATCAAATAGGTGTTTTGATGTTTGGGAGATCCGTGTTTGCCCTGCTCCTATTTTTTTTTATTTTTAGGAATTTTCAAGCATGTATACTGTTCGTTATCTCCAAATGTTTCATAAAATAGAAAATCTCATTAACGTCGAAATTTTAACATTTTATATGCCTTTACGATGATAAGTACATCATGGAAATTTGGAAATAACTACCTTCAAATTTCATCCCTTTGCCGCTGTAGAGGCGATACTTCTTTCCAGTTTTGCCACAAGATGCGTCAAAGTACAGAAAATAGTCCCCTCCATATGCTCCTTTAGGAGCCTTTGCAATTGCTTTCACTCTCTCCTGAAACATAACCATAATATAAACGAGAAATTTTCTTTTTTTAATGGAAGGAAAGCAAAGAAAAATAAAATAAAATTAACCCTTCACCATATCGAAAAAGTTTTAAAGCAAGCTTTTTTCTCAGTAAAATATTTCATATGTAGAGTCAATACAAGCGAAGCGACCAACTGCATTCAATGACTTCTGCCGTACCTGACTGTAAAAAAAAAAATCCCACCTGTGCATGGTACCTGTATTAACGAGGACTGTGCAATCCGAATATCGACTGTGATTTTTTTGATAATTTTGAGTACGTTCATGCAATTAAACCTTGACAAATAACCGTTTATATCAGTTTCTATACCTTTTTTTCAATTACCAAAATCTACAAGCATATACAAAATGTATTTGTATTACTTCTTATTAACAATAATTATGAAGTGCAAGTTTTATAAGTAAAACACATACTGTAAGTCGTTTTAATTCCACGGTGTTAAAATTTCACGATTTCTCAAAAAGTGCCAATCGCGATGCTTTTCATTTCACGCTGCGAGAAATAAATTTGAATTTTGTATAAGCATTTAAACGTTTTTAAAAACTAATGATAGTATTCACGATGGGTTTAATTTCGCGGAAAAATGATGAATCGCGAACATACTGAAATTAAAACCATCGTGATTATTTGCCAATATACAGTATTCAGTACAAATATAAACACTTATTATTGATATTTATTAAATGGACATTAAAATTTTACGGAAAATCATCATAGTTTTATTGCTAAACACAATTTGGATCATACAAAACTCTTCATTTCTGATTTACATTCTTTTTATGAAAAAAAGATATTAAAAGCAAATACTGTTGGTCAATCTTTAATTATTTCATTGACTTATACCCATCGAAAGTTAAAGTTGACTTGTCTAGATACAGTTTTTATAGAGACCTCCGGTCATATTCGACTTATGGATGATTTGACTTTATCATTTTTATATATTTTATAAAAAAAATAATTTTATTTGAGGTACATATGTGCAGAATCAATGTCCCTTCCAGTATTCTAAAAGGATGAATATTCTCTTTTACAACTTAATGCAGAGTTCCTAAATTATACATTAAGAATAAACTACATGTGTATATGCGGAAGGTTTAACAGTATCAGAGAGTCAGAGAAATTAGCAGAAGTGTCTAGCAGCCAGTCAAGGATACTTAGATATATTATAAGTCCTAAATCCTCATACTTTGTTCTTATAAAAATTTCTATTTAATGATACAAATACAAAAAAAGTAATATAAATTATTTTTTATACAATGAAATCCCTCATTTCCAATGTTTTTTTTTTCCCATTGTTTTCGAGGTATATAGAGACCCACAAATTTATTACTATCACGAAATGTAAACTTTCATATGCATTGCCTCTTAAAATTCCTACCACGAAATTAAGTCGAAAAAAACCTATATTTCTTTCCTCAATCCTGGCAAAATTGACCCTAAGAAAGTATGTGACTCTACATTAAATACTTTGATTTGGAAATTTTTGTCACATAATCATTTTCTTTCAACTCAGAACGGTTCAGTTCTTACAAGACATTTCAGCTAATTATATCCTACCTTCCCCCGAAACCAGCAGCTTTTGTTTATATCAAAGAAGCAACGTGCTTCATTGTCTATTTCAAACCGGCATGAACGATCTAAAATAAAAAGATTTAATATCATTGAAAATAAACAATACGTTTTTGTTTCATAAATGGATTTTGTGAGTCTTCGAAAGAAGGTTTTAAATGAAAAAAAAAACTTAATACAAATTTTGTTGATCATGTAATAAAATCAAGAGAGGGTCGATGGGCTTATTACTAGACTTGATAGGTGATAAATAATCCCCCGAGTTTAAACTTTCATATATTTATTCCATGTTTTAGAGAACAGACCATTTCAGACACCACGTGACGTAAGGATTTTCATTTGATTTGCTACTAATTTTCATAGTACTGAGTTATATTGGATAGTAGGTTTTAATCTTCTTTGAGAAATAGATTTGTCTCCTACAAAAATGTTTGTAAGCTTTAAAGATAGAGATTCCCTTATGGTCTATTTTGACCTTTAAAAAAAATCAAGCAGCTCAATTCTTATTGACTATGTACCTAAGATCACTTGGATCACCTAAATGTCTGAAAAACTGACGTAGTTTGCTTCTAGGTTATGCAATATGAGGTAATGATATGTGTCATTACACACTTTTAGCATAATTTGAAAATTGCTTTGTTTACCGTTTATTTTTTTAATGCAATTGCTTATATTGAACATCGGCAATAGTTAAATCTAAAATTATATACTTAAATGAATGATTAAATCAAAGAAAACATCACTGTTTCAAGCAGATATAATCCTTAAAAATATATAAAGTTTTTACATGACATAAATTAATAGAATCTTTGATGTGTATGTATACGTGTATATGCTTTAGAGAATGATATTATTTTAGATTTCTAAAAATGAAATTCCCACGCCCCTATTGTTCTTTTGAAAAACATAAACTGTATAGAGAAAGTGTTAACTGTTAAGGAGAAGTATTCTTAATTTGATCTTTGATCTGCGTTATTTTTTTTTTTTATTTCAGTCTGTGTTAAAACAAATGATTATGGCTGTAGTCTCTATCTTTTTTTCAATGTTACCGATATTCCAAGTAAATATCAACACTTGTATGTTTACTAGGAGGGGCAGTAAAACGGACCAGTAAGTCTAAGTTTACATTGACTATAATGGTCAGTTTTGGACGTCTTTGATTAATCAGTGTTTCACAATTCGCCATGCTTATTCCATTAAAAATTTTATAAGCAATATCAATTCCAAGTATTTTTTAAAAGATTTGATAACCGGCGTTCCTATAAACAATTTACCTTCACATGTTATTCCAGAGAAACCCTTTGGACACGTGCAGGTAAAGTTGTTTGGCCCACTAACGCAGGTTCCTCCATTTTTGCAGGGAGCAGGAAAACAATAATCGACGACTGAAATTAAACTTATAGTTTGTTTATGTGTATCCACAATCGATAATGACTGTTATCACAGTCTACTTAGATTGTTAGCACTTTACAGTATATACTGGACTATAAATCGGGTCACCTATAAATCAAAAGTATCTTTGGGGGTATTTTTGGAGGAATTTCCCACTGACCCATTTATAAGTCGGTACAACTTTTTGCCAGAATCAGTTGACAAGCTCAATTATAATGATTAGATGTTTAAAATTGGTTTCAATTATTATTTTTAAAAATGACTCCATAATTCGAAATTTTGATTATTGCACAAAAAAGTTATACCAAGTCTCTGGTTATACATACCAAAACATTGTAATTAATCAAATATGAAAATAGTTGCACTTTATGTATGATATTAAAATAAATAATCTGAATTTTTACAAATACTACGTCATTTTAATTCGCCGTCAAGAAAACGCAATTTTTTTATTTCCACCATACGTTCGTCATAGAGTATTGATCCAAAATTTTATACCACAAAAACTGACTTATACGCAAGTGTATACTGTACATTTTGAATAAGAAGTCATTCTCAACTCAATGTTCACATTCCATTTCACATAATATTTACAATATATTTACCTTGTATTTCTCGAAAAAAAAAAGACAATTAGTATTTCTAGAAAGGATTTACCTTCACAAGTTGTTCCCGTGAAACCCGCCAGACAAGTACAGATAAGACTGTTTTGTCCAATGACACAGATTCCACCATTTTGGCAGGGATTAGAAATACAAAAATCAACGACTGAAATGTAATTTAAAATAAAATTGTTTAGATATGATACATGTAAGAATATAAAATGTAAAAAAAAAGCTTTATGGTACAGTTTTATGGTACAATTATTCAAGCGGATCAGTAATTCTCAGTTCATATATCAGCATCAACTTTGTCAGAGGAGAACTTTCTTGGCTTAGCACTTGACTGCTACTCAGTAAATCTTTTATATTACAATACACATGTATTCTACAATATCGATCCCAAGTATTTCTTTAAAAAATCGCATATTTAGTGTAGATATAAACGATTAACCTTCACATGTTGTTCCCGTGAAACCCGCTAGACAAGTACAGCTAAGACTGTTTTGTCCATTGACACAGGTTCCTCCATTTTGGCAAGGATTAGAAATACAAAAATCAACGACTGAAATGTAATTTAGAATAGAATTGTTTAAACGTGATACATGTAGGAATATAAAAATGTAAATAAAAAAGTCTTATGTCGTATGCTTCACTTAAACATCGACTCACTTTACAATTTACAAGTTTCTGCTATAAGTTATATCTTTGGTATACACAGATCTTGATAATGGTCTGTACAAATGAAATAAATTAAAAAGTTAATTATGAGCGTAGACTCGATATACAGCTGTTATCGCTACAAATTAATTTTACGAACAATTTCTTAAAATAATCTTTGATTTTCTTTTTCAATCCGGAGAAAAATATGGACACACACAGACCACCCTTTGACATCAAATTACAACAAAGACATGTATTTACTTCGACATTGATTTGACAAGGATATAGAGTGCTCTTAGATATAAAGTATGTACTCATTACATTTTGATAAATTGTTCAATAATTTTCATATTGATTATTTATTCATAAAGAGTTCTTTTTCAAATCAAGCATAAATAACTGATACCTTATTTACAGAAAAACATGAGTCGCGAGGAATCAAATGAGACCAGTCACAGACATAAGTGAATTATTGTTTGGAATTCCAAAATAAAAAGGGTATTTTTAAAAGAAATGAAATGAAAGATAAAATAAAAGATAAAAAGTTTCTTTTTTCTATCCTGAATTCTATTTATGCTCAAATGAAGTGCCAAACATTTATTTAATTGTTTCTGATAAAATAGTAGACTGTATGTTTTTTAAGACTAACAAATAAGACACTAATAAGCAATTTTCTTATAACTTGTAGGAACAATTATTCAAGCGGATCAGTATTTCTAATACATATATCAGCATCAACTTTGTCAGAGGAGAACTGTCTTGGCTTTGCACTTGACTGCTACTCAGTAAATCTTCTATATTACAATACACATCTAATACACCAAATCGACCCCAAATATTTATTTAAAAAATCGCATATTTAGTGTCCTTACACGAGAAGATATAAACGGTTTACCTTCACATGTTGTTCCCGTGAAACCCGCCAGACAAGTACAGCTAAGACTGTTTTGTCTGTTGACACAAGTTCCTCCATTTTGGCAGGGATTAGAAATACAAAAATCAACGACTGAAATGTAATTTAAAATAGAATTGTTTAAATATGATACATGTAGGAATATAAAAATGTAAAAAAAAAAAATAAAAGTTTTTTGTTGCGTATTTCACTTTTAGATCGACTCACTTTAAAATTTACAAGTTTCTGCTCTAAGTTATTTCTTTATTATACACAAATCTTGAAAATGTTGTGTACAAATGAAATAAATTAAAAAGCTAATCATGAGCGTAGTTTCGATGTGCAGCTGTTTCCCTGATTTTTACGAACAATTTCTTGAAATAATCTTTGATTTTCTTTTTCAATCCGGAGAAAAATATGGCACAGACAGACCATCCGCTGACATCAAATTACATGAAAGACATGTATTTACTTCGACATTGATTTGACAAGGATATATTGTGCTCTTTGATATAAAAATATGCTCATTAAATTTTGATAAATTGTTTAATAATGATAATACTGATAATTTATTCTGAAAGATTTCTTTTTTTTCAAATTAAGCATAAATATAAGTGATACAATATGTACAAAAACATGGTTGGTGAGGAATCAAACCAGACAAGTCCCAGACATAGGTGAATTATTGTTTGGAATTTAATAATCTAAAAGAGTTTTTCTTTAAGTTCTGAATTAAAAGATAAAAAAAAAAAATAAAAAATAACTTTTGTTTTCGAACTTGAAACTTATTTGTGATTAAATGAAGTGCCTAATATTTATTAAATTGTCTGTGATGAAATGGTAGCTTTTATGTTATTTAAGACTAACAAATACGACATAGGGAAGAATCCTTTTTATAATTTTGCCCCAAGTGGGTCTTTGTACTTAATTAACATGAAGTACAATTCAAACTGATAACAATCAACAAAATCGTTTTTTTTAATTTTTATGATATACATGTTTAACTATATATTCAATAAAATAATCTTTCTATGGTGTATTATTAACCAAGACATATGCATAATTACGATATTTACGACATAGGGCTAGGAAAGTCGACGGTAAAACGGGATCGCCCGTTTCAAAGCGACATCACTCCCTTAAAAGAGCCAACTGACAGAAATTTTAAAACATTAACAATCGCCGATGTCGCAACTAGGCCAAATATACATTCTCAAAAGCGGTCCAAACAATGCCACCTAAAAGCGCCGTTCGAAATGTGTTGACAATCGATCGACGTTGAACGAATCGTTTCCGAGAAATTGCGTGCACAAAATTGGCAAGAAAAAAAGAATAAGAAAATCAGTAGAAAAGAAACCTAAGCATAAAAAGAAGGTCTTCCCCTAAAGAAAAAAAGACATCAATAATAATAAGAGGGAAAAAGAAACGGAACAAAAAAATAGGGTCTTACGTTGGAAACGAAGACCTTAATTAAAATAGTGTAATAGAATCCTAAGTATAACAAAAAAGTCTTTCTCTGAAGACAGCAGACCTTAAAAGTAACTAGAGTCAAGCTCCTTGCAAAGAAACGGGTGCTTCTTCCGTCGAGTTTGACCGGAAGTGATATTCATATTGATTAACTTGAAGACGTCTCTAGTTATTGTTATCCTTCTTTTTTTAAAGAATTTCATGGAGATGTCTTTTTTTAAAAAAAGAATCCACTAGTAACCGCTTACGGTTTGACCGGAAGTGATGTCAACCGTCCAAAACTAAAGTCTTAAGTCAATCATGACTTTAACTATTCAATGCAATACTACTACCCATAAAAAATAAATCTTTTAATTTCTGACTACTTCCAGTTTGACCGTGATATGATGTGATGTCGATCTACGATTATTTTAATATGGAATTTATTTCTAACTACCAGCATTCATCGTAATCATGGTCATGTTTTGAAGGAAAAAAAAATAAATAGATAAATGTATATCTTTTTAGAAAATATTTTCCTTACATAAAAGAAAAATTCACGAGCAAAAACAACAAATCCATAATCTTTATCTGTTTTAATCTTCAATAACAGAAATCACTTGATTAAAAAAGTCGGACTATTGAAATGAAAAAAAAGTTATTGATCCACCTATTCGTCGGGCATGTGAACATGCATCTACCGAGATCTTAACGTTTTTTTTTATTGCCAACAATGTTGTCCAAAATATTCCATATTTTTTATTCTTCGTTTTTTAACAAAATTTTATTGTAAGAAAGATTTCTTTTCAGGATCGATCACTTTTAATTATCTTCACATTTTCACATTTCATACATACAGACGCTAGAGGAAATTCGAGCATTAATTCTGACATCAATTTCTGTACAACATCGTGCGGATTGTAGCCATGGTACAAAATAAAACATCTTTAAGAAACTATGCTAATGCCATTTATAAGTGCTGAATATTTTTCTTACATCACGTTTCTTAAAAATAATTTAATTAATCGGACTTCTAATTACGGCAAATAGAGCCGGTTTCTTTCTACAGATAAACGTGGACGATATAACACTTACAAGTAACAAACAGCAGTTAAGGTAGAAAAGAAATATTTTATTATGTCAATGTTTTAGTAATTTACTTTCAATTATTTTTTGAAATAAAATTCAAACATATTGGAGTTTTCTAATCCGCCTGTATACTATGCGGGTACATGAAAACGTTTGACGCGTGACCAGGTAATTGTTTTCAAAACATGCAAACTCAGGTTATCAGGTAGCACAGGTAGCTGATCAGTCAATCAAATCAGAAGCTATTGTTTTTTAACGATTGACAGGCGGTAAATGATTGATCTTGAATCAGGTAGTTTTTGGGGGCGTTAACATAAAATTTGGGTGTTTAGTGTCGCTTGGCAATATTTTAAGCACAGGGCATGGGGAGAATTATTACGTATAATAAAGGTTGTCGACGGACTTTTCATTCTTATTACATCTTTTAGTCTGGAACTGCTTAATAAAGGCTAAATTACACAGCATGCATTGTGTAAAAAATTTAAAAGTCGCGAATGATATATACATGTATATGACCTTATGTTTGAATAAAATTTCCCACAGCAAGCGGCTTCGTGGTGTAGTAGTATGTCTTTTGCTTGACATGAAAGAGGCCCCGGGATCGAATCTCGAGTGATCCATTTTATTTCCTTTCTTTTTTCATTATTTTTTTCCCTAAATAAAAGTATTTAATATTATGTCATATGAAAAAGATGACGTCTGGCTAGACCGTTATCGGACCATAGCGAGCGCCGATGTACATTTCTTCCAATAAAAAATTAAATACCTTACAATGAAATGCATGTCTTCAAACATACATCGATCAAGCAAAAAAAAATTCATGTTTCTATCTAAAGCATTTTCAAGAAGTCTAGAGACAACTTAGGATTTCAGTGAACGTTTTATGTTGGGATTTACATGCCTTGACCCCTTTAGAAAATCACTGATGCTGAATTATGAATTGCAATATCGTAAAGATGGCAAATATCTACATATTTTTCTTAAAAATGACATAAAAGAGCTGGGTTCACTTTGTGCATAAAATAGCCCTGTATGACTTACGAGCCTTGTTCGATCTCTCTGTCAGGGACACAGCTTGTAGGCTTACAATATACCCGACCAAAAACACAATAAGGATCTAAAATGTAAGAACAACATTTCAACAAAAAATATCAATAGTTTGCATTAACCTGAAATAATAATTGTTAAGAAAAGGTAATTGTTTTTACCATACTTCATGATATTATCACCGTGTGACATGCACTACATGCTGCTTTGAGTGACTTTAACTGAACAAATGATATTATGTTTATTTCATTAATCCGTTAATTGATATCTATTTGTATTTTTCACTCTTTCATTAATTGTATTGTTAAAATATTACTTTGGTATCTTTATATCAATGGTCATGTGAGAATATCTCGCAGTTTTCAAATATCAAGGACTCGGTCTTTTAAGAGGAGTTCTTTCAGAATTAAATAGAGGCACTACAGAATAAATTTTCTACGTGAAGAGGGTGACCACCAAACTGCACGAGCAGCATTTTCGAGAGGAGCCATCTAATGTTCTTAGATGAGCTGAACGAACACGACAAATTGGTCACTAAACTGAGGAAGTGAAACAAATGTCTAATATTATTCAAAACAACGACAAGAAACAACAGACAAATGCTTCAAAGTTTCGCGGAACAGATAGACAACCTTCAAAGCATACAAATGATGTGACACGTTATACAAGTGGTAGACATGTGAAGTTTGTCAGGTACAATGACGTTGTTAATCCCGGTTCCAGGTCTTACACAGAGGGAACAAGTGCCAAGCCCCAAAGATGTGCGCAACCTGGAATACGAGGACGTATTATTTTGGAGAAATAGGCAACTATCACCGTGTGAAATGTACCCCAAGGAGATAACCTTCTCCCCTGTAATGCCACTTAGAGTGACTTTAATCTGACTAATTAAATGAATTATGTTTATTTCATTAATCCGTTGATTGATATCTTTTTGTACTTTTACTCTTTCATTAATTCTATTGTTAAAATATTACTTTGGTATCTATATATCAATGGTCATGTGAGAATATTTGGCAGTTGGAGAGCGACAGCCAAGCCGCTTGGACCACTAACTCCCGACCTTATAGATTTTGTTAAGTTTTAGGACTTAACGAGGCCGAGTCTAATTAAGTCTGCCCTAGGGATTTTAATAAATTTTTGATAATTAATTTTTACTGTTATATTTATTTTTTTAAGATTAAAGAATCAAATGTTTACCACCCCGATTTCGTAGGGGCCATATCAAAAGTTGTCAAATTTTACTATTCGACCCAATAAGAATTTGCTGAAAAAGCGCCAAATCATCACATTTTTTTAACAATTTTTTTTTCTTTTTTTTGCATTTCTGCCCTATAAATTTCTTTTTCATTCAAGTAATTGAAAATTTGATGTAAAAAGATACAAAATTGAGAGTTTTCAAAAAAGTTCACCGTCTAGGTTGGTCTAGGAATTAATTACTATGCGTAATTTTGAAGCCCAAAACCTCTTAAATTGCAACATTACAGTATTATTACATATCAATGCAGGGGAATTATCGGCGCATAAAATTATTTTTTCGATAATAAATTGCAGTGTTTAGATTGCTAGTATGTTTCATTGGATGTTCTGACATCATTTTTTATTATAATACTAATGGACGTCTTGAACATACAATCGAGTTATGCGTCATTCTACAGCGTCATGCATTGCATTCAAATTCCGAAAAATGTGACGTTGTTAGAGCCATTTCAGCATCATTGTCGTAAAATCACATTTTCAGACCACTACGGATTACAGATAATGTTAATTTTGTGTTGAAATCAAAATATGTTGCGAAGGTGTACTTTCGCACAAGTGATTGCATGAAATTAAAAAGCTATGCAAAGTCATGCGCATTCGAATTAGACTCGGCATCGTTAAGCATTTTATCTTGCTTAAAATATGTTCTATGCGACTATGTTATGTACGCAGCAACACAATGCACAGCATATCAAAAAAAAAATACTCCTTGTTTATTTGAGTTTTTGATTTGTATTGAAATATTTGCAGAAGAAATATGCCCTTCTGGAGCTCGCCATTAGATTTATATATGAACACTACTCGTGAAAGACATTGTGCGCCATATTTCTCTTTTCTTGCTGCTATTCCCTAGACCCTAATACTGTATACAGGGTTATTTTCGCCCCGTCTAATTTTCGCCCTTTCACACCTGCAAACAATTTTGCCCCGTTTTAAATTCGCCCAGTCATAGTTTTGTTTAAGAAATTGTACTGCATTCTTTGATTTCGCCCCGTTTTTAATTCGCCCAAATGAGGATAGGGCGAAAGGGGCGAAAATAAAACGGGGGCGAAAATTTCCTTGTATACAGTATTAGCTGCAGACCTCCTAACAGTTTAAAGTATTTTGCTGTAGAGGGCTCACCCGTTTGAACGTACATCTTAAATAGTCAACATTTATATTTGTAAACCGTATACGTAGTGAACATAGTTAACAGAATATATTCTGTTTTCAAGTATGAAAAAATGAACATGTTCTTTAACAGAAAATTACTACCTTTAAAAAACGTTATTCGCATAGGATTTACTTCCAACAATTTCCCCTTATTTGACAGACTCAAACTATGTTTATTACTCAGAATATTCTTTAAAAAAGTTTCTAATATTGTATATTATAATTTCAGAAAATTTTAATAATTACATGTATGAAACATAATCTCGCTTACCTTTCCAGCTTGCATTATGGCTGATGTCTAAAAGCTAACTGTGTACGTTTAGTAAAGTGATTTGTATAACAGTATTGGCAAATAAAATGATTGACAGCTTTTTTTTCTCAAATTGAAAACATATTTGTCTATTTATTTCGACGAAATATATATGCTTGTTAGATTCACTCTTATTGATTACCTACAAATGATTTTAAAAGTTCGGTATTTGTTTTATTAAATGTTTTACACAACATGTGCGAGGTATAGTTCCTTTTTAGGTGATTTATAACTCCATGGAAATTAAACTGATACATTACTAATATTTATTACTAGAAGATTATAAATACGTCTGTAAACACCATGGAAATGGATATTTGACCACCTACTCAATCGTGTATTTAGCGTTTGTTTTGTTTGTTTATTAATTGTTTAACGTTCCTTTAGAAAATTCTTCACTCATATTAGAACGGCACCACTTGCCGGTGAAAGGCTGCGAAAGGAGAGTTTCAATGAAGACGCTTAGCGGCCCACTAATACGAGAGTTCTCCAATAAGGTTCCGGGACAGATGCTTAATTTTCTTAATAATCTGCAATGTCAAACGTGTACGATAATATCTTAATATAAACCTCGATTTAGTTAATATATAAAGAATTAAATCAATGCACAATGTTTTATGATTGTATACGCGTAAATACATTGTACATATGCAAGCCTCATGGCCCAGTCTGACATAACGCTAACTTTACGATAGGAATTACCTTCTAGTTAGTATAGTATGAGAGGGTATCAATTTATAGATTACTTATATTTGCGTACCATAAGCGGGCAATCAAGAGTAGCAGTCCTATTTCTCATATTTGAAACATCAAGCACCATAAGACTGAGACGGGCTCAATTTTGATTACATTATCGCTTTTACCAAAGGAATTAGTAATATATATAGAAAATACAGACTAGCATCAAAAGTGAGCTTATCTAAGTCTGGTCCTGGGCAGGGTCCGTAGGCAGCGAGTTAAGTGCCAGGGTTTAATTTTCTAATTAAATGAAAGCAATATTCCCCCGCCAATAAAATTGCCTCCTACGGGTCTAAAACAGAAAAAAGCAAGAAAATGATATATGGTTTTCAAATTTTTTTAAAAATCCTGGTCAAAGGTTTCGTAGACTGTTCGCGCAAGATATCTGTGTACATGCACAAAAAAGACTGTAGCGCCTCTTTTCGTTTAAATTTTATTCGGATTCCTTAGTTTGACACTAAAGTCATTCATTTTTATGCAAACTTTCGATTCTTCTTTCAGTTTTTACCAAAAATAGTAATAAGTTAGGTATAGTGAAACATTATTTTAAACATCAGAAAGAATTAAAATACGAAGAGAACCAAATTGCCAACGCAAAAAAAAAACTAGACGTTCTGTGAGCAATGAGCTCACTAAATGATAATCCCCACCTCCCATATGGATATAATGGCAGTGTCCATGTTTTGCTGTGGGAATCCCAAAATATGTGTCGGATCAAAAAGTAAAATAGGGGCTTGAGGTGCACCATTGTAATATGTAATAAAAAATTTGTGAAAGTTTCATGAAATTTCATTCAGTGGTATGAGAGGAGTTGCGGATAAGAGATGGGTACTCTAAAGCTTAACAGACAGACGGACGGACGGACGGACAGACATACCGATTACTATATACCCTCCCGCTCTTCAAGCGGGTGGTATAATAAAGAGCAAGCAGATAGAATGTAATTTTAGTTGTGTGGGGTGGGGTGGGGTGGAGTGGGGGGTACAGCAATAAATTTGTAGCTATGCTTTCAATAGTATTCTACATATCGGCAAAATTATTAGGAATATTCCCCTCCACCTGTGCCCCCATCTTCGGTTCCTACAGTCAGAAAGAAAATAAAATCAATCTAGAAAACATAAACAAGAAATAAGAATTAAGATAAGAAAAAAATGAAGTCGTTAGAATTTATCTAATTTGGAAAACAAAAAGTTTTCTTTTGCTAATAAATATTTAAATTTTTGTGTCAGAGGTTCAGGGAATAAGAAAAAAAGGTTACACTTATTCTCGTGAATAAGATACCTAATTTGATTTTATTTTGTGTTTGGTAAATAATGTCAAAGCCCCTAATACCATAGCTTTCACCGCTATGAATGTTTTCTTATCTATTTTCAATACCGTGTCTTAGTATATGACACAGGTTGAAATGTCCAAGTAGGCCTTCAACTATAAAAATAAGTGTCTTCGCACAAGTCCATATTAAACTCATAAAAACTTTGCCGATATATACAATACTATGGAAACTTAGCTACTATATGCCTACAAGTGCCCCCTCAATAAAAACGTCTGTTGGCTTTTTTTGGCTTGTCAAGGATTTTTGGTAGTTGGTGTTATTGGTAGTGTTATGTAAAGGAAAACATTTGCAAATGTAAATACGAGGGCTGTTCAATATAAATAATGTCCTCGGTGCTAGGAAAGAAAAAAAAATACATTTTTCAATGATTTTGTCTTCATTATTTTACTTATTAATCTCTTTTAATTACAACACATGTCCGTAACCTTTTTTATTCAATTTCTAATTGATTTTAGAACTCATTTTTGGGTATGATCCTTGTTTTATACTGGAAAATGGCAGATCCAATGATTTCCTGGACTTGGTTCTTCCTTATCAAAGGTGTTTTTCCAGTTTGGAAATAGAAATACGTCAAAAGGTCAAAGATCTGGCCAACATTGTTAATGTGAAAAAAATATTAACTATCTTTGTATCCCCAAGACCCCTTTACTTTTCAGGTCGTGCGGGTTTGGACGCTGTCATGAAGAAATTTAATGTAGTGGATTCCTAATTCTGGGTCCTTCTTCTGAATAACCTTTCGAATTTTTGCAAAAAACAAAATTGTTTTCTAGCCTCATCCAGAAATTAAACTGTCTCCCCGAATACGAATTTGATCAACAATACCACTAATATTTAAGAAGATTGCATATATAAATCTGTCTTCGTGCTCTTACAATTCTTTGTTCTCGCCAGTACTTGCATGTTTTTGTCAAGTACATCTTATGGTAAATTTTGTTTTGAGGATTTTAAGCAATAGATTCAAGTTACATTACCTGTTTGGATATCCAAAAAACGTGGATAAATCCAATTACTGATATTTTAAAATAATTGTTAAGACATTCGTAAACGCTGTCGTTTTCACTCATTTTTCAAAATATAGGGTGACCTTTGAGTACTAAGCTTTTTTACCGTCAAACGTTTCTTAAAAACAGTGTAAACTACCCCGATGTGAGGTCTATCAAATTCGCTATTTGTCTTAAAGTAAATCCTACATCATCAAGTATTTTTTTGTTGAAATTTAGCAAACAGTACATAAGTGTTATAATGTTTTTGTTGGCAAGGACAATACCCATTTTTGATGCCCATTACATAAATTTTTATCATTGAAATCCACCTGCTCATTTGTCTATAAAACAGTTAGTGGTTGCTGTAAATGTTAATATTTCAGTGAATATTTCTTTGGGATTTTTAACAAGTTTTACAGCAGCTTTGTTTAAGCTTTTATTTTCAATCTAGTTTACCGATTCTTTACGATTCATTTATAATGCATGTCTCGAATAGCCCTTCCTTCCTAGCTTCTCACAATGAAACTATGTGATGAAAAGTGGTCACATGAACTGTTATAAATTCATTAATGATTCAATTATGAGAGAAAGCCAACTTAAATGTCATACGATATCTGTATTGTATGTCATACAGTTCAGGACCTTATTTATTGAACAGCCCTATAACGTTATACAGTAAAACTCATTTAGTACGAACACGGATATAGCGAATTCACATATATAGCGAAGTTTTTCTGGGTCCCTGGCAAAATTCTTAACAAATCTTTATAAAATTTTACGGTTATAACGAACTCTGTTATAACAAATTTAACCGTTGAGGTTAAATATGATAAAATTTAAATCTTTTATAGCAAACTTTCAAAGATTATAAAAATTTGATAAATCAAACAGACTTTATATCTTTTTTTGGTATTTGTATAGAAAATTCAATTCATAATAAAACCTTAGTTATCGCAGAAATATTTTGTTATATTTGCTTCCCTAATACATTTAAATTTAGTAGTAATACTTGAAGGAGAACATGCATATTGCGAATTCGCTATAATGGTTATACGTATTCGTTATTCGGATATAACGAATTACGAATATAGCGAATTAAATTCACAGGTCCTAGGGACTTTGCAATAACTGAATTTTTATTCTACATGTGTTAATAAGCACGATTTTTTTTTATCTAAAAATAGACAATGGCCCACAACGGCCATCACTTTTGATTAAAAATATTGTATTTTTGTACAGTGTTTTTGTCATTTTTTGTTGATAATATGCAACTTAACTGATAATGTTATATGCGCGAGGGTTGTCCCAGAAAACACGAACATTTTCAACACTTTTTGTTTAACTAAGACCTATAAAGTTAAAAATTGCATTGGCATACAACATAATCCACATTTTTTGTTAATAATGCCTGAAATTCCAATGAGATATCTTAAAAAATGATATTTTCTCTCTAGTAAACGAATATAACGAATCAACTGTAAGCGCAACACTGACGACATAAAATAAACGTAGCTCCTATTTTGTGAATTTGCTCCGGAAACTATGCCTCAAATACTAGTGTTGCCAAATAGTTTGCAGAGTTAAGGATGTATTCTGCTGATACGCGGAAAAAAACGTGCATTAAACTTTCCACATGCTTATATTTTTCTGAAAGAGTAATATCCAAGGAATAATTTAAAGACAAGAAAAGTGTATGTTAGTGTTCATCTAAGAGAGATTCAACCCATCGAACTTAGGCCAAAATACAGCATGGGAAATTTCATTAAAAAACCTATTAGTCCATAAAATACCCCATAAACTTATAAATACAATCAATTTAAACTTAATTTTGCTTAGATTTACTTGAAATTATTGCAAAGTAGATTATTAAAGCAAAATATGAGCAAATAAATACCAATCAAATAAATTGTGCTCAAAATGTTGTTCACCAGTGTCAAAATTAGGCAAATTTTTCCCTATAAAATTGCTCGAAAAACCAGAGAAAAACATATTTCTACAATTAAACTTTTTCAGAAAATTGTAGTGCAGTTTCTTTAGGTATTATTGTTCCTTTTCATAGCATGAAAAGTAGGGTTAGTGCACATATAAGAAAGTTTTGATATTTTTTATATCACAACCCCCTATTTCTTTTCAGCATTTAATGAAAATAAATCAGGTCATTTAGGCGTGAAAAGTATGTGTTTTTATTCAACAAATATTCAAAATTAGTGTGATAATTTCAGGTAATAATTACAATCTTGTTAAGAAAAGCTTTTTATGAACAAAAAGTAATCAATTAACACATAAAACTTCACAATAGTTTGTTAGATGTCCTCTCTTTCTCTTGCCCTGCGGGTTCCGGATTGGGTCCTGGTTTGTGGTGTTAGATGGTGGCTTCCCTGGGATTAGTCAAATCCAGTCCCACTTTCTCAATCTGATTTGCATGGTTTTCTCCATCTGTTTTAAGTGGTTCTAAAACCCTGCTCTCTTCTAAAGTTCTTCATTTGTGATTCTTGTGACAAGACTTACCTGAAAAAATTATATTAGAAAAAAATAGATTATAATTACTGGTAATATCATTGTTCAAAAAATGTAAAATCATTATTTTGTCTATCTAACTTTGTTTTTATGAACCCAAGCCTGTAGTTTAGAATCAAATAATTTCTACATGTTCTAGGCCTATGATGTTACAGAGATATTCCATTTTTTAACCCGCATAGGCCGCCATAGAATGAAGCGACCTAGTTTCTTAGCGAATGTAAACAGCTAAATACTATAGATGTTATCTTATTATTTTTGTACGGTATGTCTATAAATTTGGGATAGATATTCTGCATTTACAATATCAAAGGAAATTGATCATATACTACGAGCTAAAGTTGCAATAAAAAGGATAATACGAATGCTGTCGTCTGCACGAATATGCCTAACGTTTCGTACATATGTATGTAGAATCTAACATGTTTATGCTATGTTTCAGTTTGAGATGTGACAGTATACTAGGTATTTTGAAACTTTTGTATCGATAATGCATAAACATTGCTATTTCAATAAGTTTGAAAGCATTGGAAACCTACATTTTCGCTTTCCACTGCTACTGGAACGTCGTCAACACACTTCGGCGCTCTTGGCTGGCATGTTTGGGGCGCCGCTTTCGTGAATGTACATGGCCTGATTATGATATCGGCGATTTTTTAAATGTTTTAAAATTTCTGTCGGTTGGCTCTTTTAACGGAGTGCCATTGGGCATTCCTGTCGCTCTGAAACGGGCGATCCGGTCTTCTTCCCCTCTCGATAATGTCGATTTCACTTGTCGACTTCTTAGGCCTATGTCGTAAATATCGTAATTTTGCACACGTCTTGGTCATCAATACAACATAGAAAGATTTTTTATTTAAAAATAAATATAGTTAAACATGTAAATCTTAAAAACTTTAAAAACTTGTTTGTAAATTGTTATCAGTTTGAATTTTGCGACATGTTTAAGTACGAAGACCCACTTGTGGTAAAATGATCAGCAGAATTCATCCTTAAAGCGTTTAATAGGGAATTTTACAATACCGATGAGAAACTTAGCTTATCGAATTGTTTAATAGCGGTCATCATGTTGGACTATGACGTCCTGATCCTGTCTTTTCACTGCGTTTTCATTGTAGAGGTCCATTCTCATCTATAGAATAACAGTCAATTCAACCTAAAAACCCCTCAAATAGAGATAAACCTGTTTCCAATTCTCATGTTTGTGTTTTTTAATCGTTAAAGCCTTACCTCCCTATGTACAAGAATCATATCCCCCTAACATGTATAGCTTGATAGTTTGGTGTTCCACATTACAACCCAGCGTCACCATTTCTGAGAACGTCTAACTTGGTACAGAACGTCATATATTTGTCATTAATGATGTCAAATAAATGAGTTTTTCAACATGAGTACATCAAATTATAGAGTGTTTGTGTAGGTAAATTTTGTGACATTTTATTTCCGTATAGTCTGAAAACGGATAAAGAAAATTTAAATGCCAAGTAAAAGTGAAATCCGTGCGCCGACCACCGATGTTTAACACCCTTTAAATGTTGTTTCTATAAGCATATGATATCACAGGCCTATACAGTTCTGTCAAAATAACAAAAAATACTTTTCCGACAACATGCAGAAAATACTAGTTTTTTAAATTTGTATTTGAAATATTAAATAAGTTGGCGTTTTTTTCTGGGACAACCCCCGTAAATGTGTACACAGGTTTAACTAATTTACATCGAAGGAAACCATAAAGAATATTTCAAGTGTCATTAAATGTAAATATATACATGTAAAACAGGAAAACTGCAAAGTCGATGTAGTTCTAGATTAGGATTGGCTCCAAACTAGATATGCTCCCTCGACAGGTTGTAGTAATTAATTCAAAAAAATCCATATTGGTGTATATGCTAGTAACATCAAAGAAAACCTGTCTTTATGTATGTTAATTTAATATCACAAGAAAAAATTGTTTTTTCCTGGTGGATATTGTAAGTGTTAAATATCTATATGCACATTTAACTTTACGTGTTTAGTTGTAAAAAATGTTGTACAAAATGAAAGTTTTCTTAATCAGAAAGTGGCGGCCGCTTTTGGTATTCGTTAAAACTACCCCATGCGTAGATCTAAAAAGAAGAAATTAAACAAATACTCTTACCAGGTACTTTAAATATATGAGGGTTGCTAGAAAAGTTCGCGGACAGGTTCTGTAAAATATCTTTCATTTAATAGACTTTTCGTGTCTTTTTCTACTAGAAAATTTAATATCTATATCAAGAATTGTTACTTTTCTTTTATAATGTCTTTTGTGTTGATTCGGATATTAGTGAGATCTTAGAATAAATGTCTTGCAGAAGGATAACATGTACGCTCAGCTAGGACTCTAGGTCCCTTTGCTCGGTTCACAACTATCGGGCCTGTTTACTCCGCTACAAAAGGTAGTGCGTTGCATACGTACAGTGAAGTTAGAATAAATCGTACTTCTGTGAAGACTTCACAGTGTTAAACACCCCCTCCCCCCCCCCCCCCCCGAAAATGTATTTTTGTCAGAAGATTAACCATCTGATAGGTACTAGGCAAGATTCGGGGGGGGATCAAGATATATTTAAGTTTAACAGCTAAATGGAATACTTAAGGTGACCTGTGGTCTCCCTTATGGTTTTATTATTCCATGTTAGGTTCTAGTATCTATTTAACACAGTGCCTAACCTCTGATCTCTTTACTAATAAATCAGAGTAAGCAACTTCCAGTCTCTGCATTCATGACATTTTAGCAAGCAGGGGGAAGATTAAGTGCATTTCCCAATAACCGCCCTCCCTCTCCCACCCCTTCATTTCGCTCGTACTTTTCAACAATCCTTTAACATAATGGAATAATTATTTGGTAAAAAATCATATTATATGTCCCTTTGTCTCCCTTACGAGGTTATACCTCAATAGGCGACCTCACAGTTTAACACTTATTTTAAAATATACATCCCGTCCTGGTTTTAATTATCTTACAGAGATGTACCCCATGTATTGCGAAGATTGGAAATCAAGTTGCTTCTGGAATAATTAATTGTGTACTGTATATGAAGACAGCTGAGCAAGTTGATAAATCCACCACATTCCAATAACATACATTTACAGAATTCGGCGAAATTACGTACTTATTTGGTAGCCAAAAAACAAGTTTTTTAAATTTAGTTTGGAGTGTATTTGAAAAATAATTCTACACATACCATAATTTTGATATAATTGCTTCCTTAGAACGATTACCTTTTTCTAATTCATATACTATTTTATGAGAAATAAGATATTCTTGTTGATGTACAATAAAAGACTACCGCTTGTTTTCATTATCTTTATATGGAAAGCAGAGGTAACATAAAATTTATGTGAACTGAGGTCACTATATGGTGAACATCATCTGGAGGACCAGAGGCAACATATATTGTACTTCAGTAGGGGGAATAGAGGTCACCTTATATTGTAGATCAGAAGGGGGACCAGAGGTCGATTAATTTTGTACATCAAACGGGAAACTAGAAGTCACCTTATATTATTTATAAATAGGAAGGGGCAGAGGTCACCGTTTACCTACATCAATAGGGTACCAGATGTTCACTTAAGTTGTAGATCATTAAGGGGACCAAAAGTCACATTAAATTGTTCAACACAGGGGGGGGGGGGGGGCAGAGGACACCATATATCGTACTTCAATAGGACACAAGAGGTCACCTTATATTGTAAACCAGTAGGGGGACTAGGGGTTACCTTATATTGTACATCAATACGAGGACCAGAGCAACCTTGTGTTGTGTATTATTAGGGGACCAGAGGTTATCTTATATTGTACATCAGTAGGAGGACCGGACGTAAACTTATATTGTACATCAGTAGGGGGACCAGAGGTCACCTTATATTGTACATTATAAGGGGGACAAGCGGTCACTTTATGTAAATATATCAGTAGGGGTCCAGATGTCACCTTATATTGTAAATCAGTAGAGGACCAGAGGTCATCTTATATTGTACATCCGTAGGGGGACCAGAGGTCACCTTATATTGTACATTATTAGGAGGACCAGAGGTAACCTTACATTGTCAATCATTCGAGGTACCAGAGGTCACCTTATATTTTACACCGGTAAAGGGACTAGAGGTCACCTTATGTTGTGGATAATCAGGGGACTAGAGGTCACCTTATATTTTACATCATCAGGGAGACCATTGATCAATTTATATGTACAACAATATGGAGACCAGCGATCAATGTATATGAAGAACAATAGGGAGACTAGTGATCAGTTTATACGTGCAACAACAGGGGGACCAGTGGTTACCTTATGTTGTGCTTTATAAGAGAGACCTGAACTCACATTATGTTGTACATTATTAGGGGATCAAAAGGTTACCTCATATTGTACATCATTAGGGGACCAGAGGTCATCTTATTTTGTATTTAAATAGGGAGATCAGTGGTCCCTTTTGTTGTACATTTTAAGGAGACCAGAACGTAACATAAACTTTATATGAATGCATAGATAAGCCATCAACGATTCTAGACTCATCTTGACTAAGAGAATTCCCAAAAGAAAATCAGGGCGGACCAGAAGTAACATATAAAACGCATACTAACAGGATACCAGAAATTCTCTTAAAAGAACATGACAAGAAACCCATGGGTCTTATTGGTCATCTGAACATCATGTGAAAAACTTTTTTTAACGATTGAATGTGGTTCATGTTTTGAACCAGAGGCCATGACATTCGCAAATTTGAAACAAGCAGCATTGTTCATCATAACCATATATTTAGCACCAGAACCTGTAAAACTTGGGCCATGAATTTCAAAACTTTGGAGAAGACACCCTTTCTCATCATAACTATACATGTAGATAGTTTGTTTGATATTTAGGAGCAGAAGAGAAGATTTTCGAAGAATAAGTGTATTTTCACTATAATGATTTTATAGCCCGTTCTAATCCTGCTTTATTTCAAAATAGTTGTAAATGGTTGAGGAATTGTAGAAAAAAAGCTTCAAATGTTCGAATGTTAACACACAATGCACAGCGTACGATGCAAAACATAAAAAGATACAAAAAGTCACTCGAATTGATTCAGGTGACCAAATAGGGAGAACTCTGGTCCCCATATATGTGTAAAATAAAAGATTCTTCTGGTCTCCCTGTTGACTTACATTGTACAATATAAGGAGTTCTCTTGTGTTCCTAATGATTTCCAACATACCGGTAAGTTGACCTCTGATCCTTCTATTGCTTTACAACATATAAGGTGAACTCTGGTCTCCATATTGATTTACATTTTAAGGACAACTCTAATTTTTTTCTATTGATTTACACACTAAGGTGACCTTTGGTGTCCCCATTGATTTTACAATATAAGGTAATTGTCTCCCTATATAGATATAATATGAACTGTCATGTGGTTTCCCTATTGATGTAAAACATATAATGTCCTCTGATTTCACTATTGACTTACTATATAAAGAGACCTCTTGCTTCCCTGTAAAATAAAAGTTGACCACCAGATTCCCTATTGATTTACAATACGAAGAGACCTCTGTTCACCCTATTGATTTTACAATTTAAGGTTACTTCGATTCTGCCCACCAGTTTTACATTATAAGGTGACCCCTGGTCTCCCTATTTATATATAAAATATAACTGTTGTTCAAAATAATGATAACATTACCTTTAATGATGTACAACAGAAGGTGATCTCTGGTCCACCTACTGATGTACAATATAATAAGACCTGTTCTCCCACTATTTATGTACAATATAAGTTGACCACTGGTCCTCCTACTAATGTACAATATAAGGTGACCTCTGGTCCTCCAGATGATGTACAATAAAAATGACCTCTGATCTCCTACTGATTAACAATGTAAGGTGACCTCTGTTTCCCCTACTGATGTACAATATAAGGTGTCCTGTGGTCCCCCTACTGATGCTGATGTACAATATAAGTTGACCTCTGTTCCCCCTACTGATGAACACTATAATAAGACCCCTGGTCCCCCTATTGATGTACAATATAAGGTAAGCTCTGGTCCTCCTACTAATATACAATATGTTGCCACATAGTTTGCAGAGTTAATTCTTTAAATAGGCAATTTTACAATACCGATGTAAACTTCGCTGATCGAATTGTTAGATAGCGGTCTTTATGTAGGACTATGACGTTCTGTTCCTGTCATTTCATTTCGTCATCATTTTAGGGGTCTATTATCATCTATCGGATAACAGTCAATTCAACCTAAAAACTCCTCAAATAGAGAAAAACCTGTTTCCAATGCTTTTGTTTGTGTTAGTTTTCGTTAACGCCTTACTTCCCTATCGACAAGAGTCATATCCCCTTCAACATTTTATAGCTTGATAATTTGGTGTTTCACATTACCACCCAACGTCACCATTTCTGAGAATGTCTAACTTGGAACATATCGTCATATATTTGTCATTAATGATGTCAAATAAATGAGTTTTTCAACACGACTATACCAAATTATAGAGCATTTTATGTAGGTAAAATTTGTGACATTTTATTTCCGTTTAGCCTGATAACGGATAAAGAAAATTTCCTTGACAATGCCAAGTAAAAATTACATCCGTGCACCGGCCACCGATATCTAACACCCTTTAAATGCTGTTTCTATATGCATATGATATCACAGGCTTATAATATTTTGTCAAAATATTTAAATATCCTTTTCCAACAGCTTTCAAAAAATTTTAGTTTTGGTTGAATCGTATTTGAAATATTTAATTAGTTGGCTTTTTTTTCTAGGACAACCCTCGTACATGTTTACAAGGTTTTACATCAGAGGAAACCATAAAGAATATTTCAAGTGTCATGAAATGTAAATATATAAAACAGGAAAACCGCAAAGTCGAGGTAGTTCTAAATTAGTATTAGCTCCTAGCTAGATATTCTCCCTCGACAGGTTGTAGTAATTAATTCATAAAAATCAATGTTGGTGTACATGCTGGTAACATCAAAGAAAACTTGTCTCTCTGTATATTTATTTTATATCACAAGTAAAAAAATATGCTTTTTCCTGGTGGATATTGCAAGTGTATAAACTTTATATGTACATTTAGAACTACGTGTCTAGTTGTAATTTGTCAACGAAAATTAAAAGAAATGTTATACAAAATGACACTTTTCTTAATCAGAGAGTGGCTGCTGCTTTTGGTCGTCGTAAAAACTACCCCATGAGTAGATCTGAAAAGAATAAATGAAACAAGAACTCTTATTTTAAATATACGAGGGTTGTTAGAAAAGTTCGCAGACCAGTTCTGTAAAATATCTTTCATTTCTTAAGACTTCTCCTGTCTTTTTCTACTTAAAAATTAAATATCTATATCAAGACTTGTTACTTTTCTTTTATAATGCCTTTTGTGTTGGTTCGGATATGAAATCTGCCTCAGTCTACCTGTTTGTTCCGACCTGCACCTTTTTTTTCTTTTTTTTTTTTTTTTTTTTTTTTGGAACCGCGCCAATACATTGATGGAGAAATAAATTACATGTACAATTTGTAATTTTACCTCGGACAAAGACATTGGAAATGTAAATATATTAACATAAAACATGAATATGTAGACCTGCACCCTTTTTGATATCAAAGAAGGTATTTATGTCAACATGCAACATTTTTATTTCAACATGCCAGTTATATTTAAAAATCAGACTTTTACGTCAACATGCACTAAATAAATCATGTCAGCATACATAAGTCGTATGTTAATATTATCTACTCCCATGTCTACATTCGCATACAATTTGATTATCTGCATCTTGAAGTTGCTTGACTACAAAGCCATGCTGTATCTTGTATGTATAATGTTAGATACTGGATGATCTGAAGTAAGTAGATTACCCCTAAATCAATTAATATATCCTAATAAGGTTGGTTACTTAATTAACAAAGTATTGTTCAAGTTGATATCAATACACAGACAAAGAGGGATAACATAAATTTTGTATGGAAATCTTATGATCCTGTAATGGATTTATAACTTTCCTGCGTGATCCAAACATTTCATTTTGTGCAGATGAAGATATCTAGTTTTCTGAGGCTGACTTTGGTGGGTTTTTTTTTTAGAGAACAGCTCACTACCAGCCTTAAACTATGCGATATTAACACATAATAGAACAGAAGGTTGCTTCAAACCTGACATGGAATCAAGTCATCATGCGTCAAATTCTATCCTCCAGAATCTGACATTTATGTTACATATGAATACGAGGGCCGTTCAAAAATTACGCGGACTGTGCTATTATTTACTCTTACAGACGTCATATAGATATGAAATTTCACAGAAATATGTATCTTAAAGATTCCAATAGATTTTGGGCAAAATTTCTGTATTTTAAAAAAAATCTACTAAAATTATCGATATGTTGATATCGTTGATGGAGAGGTACGGCGCACGACAAAAAAATTGAAGCAAAAGCATGCGGATTCAAAAATTTAACTCACTGATTTTCTAAAATTCGCGATATTTTTCAACAATTTTCTCAAATGTACCTTTAAATTGTTCTATTATTATGTATTTAGATTTCGGACGTAATATTTGAAGTACTAACAAAAATAAAGTGATTTTTCTCTGATGCGATTCCCGTGAAAAGACTGTGAAAATGACGTCTCCTGAATTGACGGCGCACCACACTTTTGTTAAAATATGTGTAATGCTC
Source organism: Saccostrea cuccullata (assembly GCF_032062105.1). Classification (NCBI taxonomy): domain Eukaryota; kingdom Metazoa; phylum Mollusca; class Bivalvia; order Ostreida; family Ostreidae; genus Saccostrea; species Saccostrea cuccullata. Next base: position 546 of record NW_026931179.1, on the reverse strand, counting down.
GAGATATCGGCAACATAGATCCAAAATATGCATAATAAAACATGTAGTAAACTAGGCTGCTCGTGACATTCGCCCACAAATAGCAAATTGAAATTTTAGACAGTTAGACCTCTGTAAAAAGGCTATACGGGAGGACGGGAAGAAGATTATATAGACGAAAAGTTAACTTTATCCGGACTGTAAAGAACGTGATTGAGAGTCACCAATATCACACTATATCTCATAAGTAGTTTTTGGTTTTAAAACAAAAAAAAAGAATATTCTTTACTTGTTTAATAGATTTTAAACTTGACAAGAAATGGTGTTTTGATGTTGAGTAGATAAGGTAACTCAAACTATACAGGTACTCAAGGGAAAATGTTGAGAAAATGAAAGCTCAATCACATATTTTTTATAATGCTTGTGACGTCGAAGATTTTGCTGCGCCGTGACTTAATGGTATGTCCTGAAAAATCACTCAAACTTAATACCAATTTACAATATTTTGATATGAAAATTTGAAGACCATATAAGTTAAGATTCTTTTATATTATGTGTGAAATTTTG
>NW_026931178.1:0-45942 GCF_032062105.1 Saccostrea cuccullata | reverse complement strand
AAATTACTCCAGGTGCATACACACGTGTGTGCATGATGCTCATGTAACCATCCCTCACTTACTATTTGAAACACACATGCATGCATATTTGTTGTACATGTATATTAACTAAAATACTTTTGGCAAGAGTATTTTAAAATATAAACTTTTACTAGGATGTGTCCTAATTAAGATGGCATCATGTATTTTAGATATAGACACATGACTTCAACTACACACTTGGCTCCAAATTAAGAATATGCTATAAGCATATAACTGTTGACTTTTAGAAGTTGGTAAATGTTAATTTTCTTATCTGAAATAAATATTTGTGTAGACACTTTGAAAAAGCAAGTACTTTGCTAGCTTTACATAGATTTTGTTTTAAACATTAATTGCTACCAACTTTGTTGTTCAGGTCTTCTGCAGAACAGTAAATTGCATGTAAACATAGGGAATATTAACTGAATCTAAGGAGGAGATGATAGCATAATACAGTTATACATACCTTAAAACTATATTTTGCATGGTTATGGAGAAAACATCAGTTTCAACAAAAGAAAAGAGGTATGAATCTAGAACAGCACAATCTAGCTCCTTTCATTTCAATTCAAATCTGATAAATAAAAATTGGCGGTAGAGTTTCTAATACTGACCAATCAGCAAGCCAGGCGGAAGTTGTAAAGTAAATCACTCTCAAATCACTCTGAAGAAGGACCATGAGATCAACAAATCATTTACAAATCATCCAGAAGAAAGTCTAAGTTAACAAATCATCTTCAAATCACTTTGAAGAAAGACTAAGTTCCAGAAATCATTTTCAAATCACCTTGAAGAATGGCTAAGTTCAACAAATCATGAAGAAATCACTGTAACAATTTCCTAAGTTTAACAAATCACTCAGAAATTGTCTGAAATGGGAAAGAAATCACAAGCAAATCACCCTTTCATAACAAATTGTAAGCAAATCATAGTCATCATTTTGGTAGAAAGTGATTTAAGCATGATTTGTTAAATGAATTGCTTACAAATCACTGAAACAAATCACTTTAAAGTGATTTTAAAGCAATTTGTAGGCAATTTGTAAGTGATTTGTTTGAAATTTTCTTCACTTGGGATTGTACTATAGTGTAGCTTATCTAAAATGAAGCGAAATCATTTAATTTTCATTTCAAACCATAAAATACAATTGATATATATAAAGTTTAACCACATAACACTTAGCAAATTAGTTGATTGGGGGACCGTAAATAATGGAAATAGATATCTGCATGTATTTACCATTAACAGAGGAATAGAGGAAATTCGGATTAGGTAAAAAACGATCGTTTTTTGAAGTAAATAAGTCAGGTATACTTCAAAATGGATGAGGTTAAAGTAATTTAAGAACAGCTGAAGCATGCTGCCTGAAAAATTTTCATTAGTTGGAAATTAAATAGTAAAACAATGAGTGAAAATACCGTTTGTATTTCTCATGTATTATATGCATAATTTTAATTTTTACTACCCCAAAAACGGTAGCACCGGGCATCAGGCGATGCTAGTTGCACACCCCTGCAACTGCCACGCAATGGTAAGCAAACTGCAACGAACTCGTTGGTGTAGAAATTGAACTCGCTGGTTTTGTTTTTGTACTTTCAATTTCGATTTCAAAGATGAATGTAAAAGTTAAACTGACCGGCCAGTAACTTCCGGATTTCTACGACGAAAAAAAAGTTTGGGTCGGCGATGAAAATTAGGGTCGGTCGGGTAACCGTAAACAAACATAATTTTTTGTTACGTCTTACCATTGCAAATTGTCCTAAAGTTTAAATGCTAACATTTCATAACATATTCAGAGTTCCATATTTATTGTAGACAAGCGGCATTGGTTGTTTCCAGAAATTGATAGAGATTGACATGTTTTGTGTTATCTGCAAAACCATAGTGTTCCAGTCAGACAATCAAACACTCCTTGTCATAATCAGGAAATAACGGGAAAATCCGTTGTCAATGCAGCGTGTAAATAATGGACTAAAAATTAGTATGAAAAACGTCATTCAGCTTTTAACTCAATAATAACTTGTATTTGCTGACAAGGTTATTTTATCGACCAAAGAACATACCAAAAATAATCACTTTAAACGAGAGGACTTGTTTGTCAATAATTTACCTCTTTTTAGAAATTGTACATACGTAGAGCATTCTCTTGAAATTCAAGGATACATTGAATGTGCAGTTATTAAATATATAAGCGCACGACGTTCACAAAAATTAATTATTAAAGACTTTAGTTAAAGATTTTAAATTGTCTCACCTGTAAATCCAAAATTATATCCGTATTGAGTTACGAACTACTTACAATTAGACTTCCTGGTCAATATTCTAAAATTCGACCTATGTCGGGTCAATTTGATTAAAAAAAATATTTGTGTTATCTTGGGATCGATATTCTTTAAAAAGATTCTCCAATTTTTATAGAATTTATTTAGATCGATTACTGCTCTTATATTCACCTGTTATTTAATTAAAATTTGTGTCCCTGTTCAATGTTGAACTAAATCACATACTGAAGTAGTGAAGTATGTACATCTACAGTAAGTAAAAAAGGATGAAAATATTATGATTAACAGTTATGTTGAACCATAAATTATTTAAAATATCATAACAGTTGAAACTTCAATTTTATTTTTAAAAAATAATAACATTTGAATTATTCCTCACATTTGCTTTTTTAAACTATTGTTCTTTATAAACAATTTGCTTTAGTCAATTAAACATCCCTTTGAAGACACATGTATTTAAATGCACAGGGTATGGATATAAGTAAAATAAAACAATCGTACAAATACAGTCAGCTTATTTCCAATGAATTATTATATATATGTTCTGTATACTGTATAATGTAAACCATTTTTTATTTGCGACGACTTTATTTCGCGATTTACCCGGGGAAAACTAGTTTGCGACGATTAATTTTCGCGATCAAGCCTATTTTGGATCAGTTGTTATGAGGCACATAGACTTTAAACACGGTTCGCGGCGAGAAATATTCGCGATTACGGGGCTCTTGTGAACCTCGCGAAAATTTCTCGCATGCGAATAAAAGTTTGTTTATAGTAGTTAAAATATTAAGTTTTCAAATATTCATGTATAAAGATATAAATAAATTTATTGCCTTGTGATCTACGTGTATTTGATTATCTTTATTGTACCACTCATATATTCAGCCACAAACAGATTGTCTTTGGAGTCTACGCATAAACCACACGGACGACTGATAGATCACAGTTATCAATGTAACGGAGGAACTGTCCATTCCGATCTAGGATATGGATACAGTTATTGGCGCAATCCCCGCAAGGATCTGGCTTTGGCTGTCTGTGGTGATGCCATATGGATCAAAAGATCCCGTGCTAGTCGAGGGATATCCAGTGTATGTAAATCGGAGTTTCCCAGCCCGATTGACCACCACTACTGCTCTAGCTACACCGTCAGCTACACAGATATCCAGGTTTCTGTTCTCGCTTACATACTTTAATTTAAATCGAGCCATATAGGAAAACAATGGTTTACCTTCACTATCAAATTGAATGGTTTGTTTCTCTGTAAACATAATTTTTGATTGTATCTCATCATCACTGTCCATGATAACCAGGAGGTCACCAGAGGAGGTACAATAGACATAGTAAGGTTTCCAACCTTCTTGTAATCTGTTCAGTTCTTGTATCTCCCTTTTCTTAACCATGTTTATAGTTCTTTCCTTGGGCGTTGTAAAATTTAGATCTCAACTCCTTGTAACAGTTACTGTTAGGCCAGATGGATTTTCCCCAAATTTAGTTTCTATTGACTTCAATAATTTGCCCGGAGGTTGCAGAGTTTCATGACTTTGTCACACCCACATGTCCAAAGTTCTTCATCATTAAGACAGGTAACGCTGTATGGTGGGTTAAATCCTGTGTTAATAAAGATGATGAGTTTTGGTTCTGAATACTTTGGTTTTATTGAAGGGCGATGTACAACTTTTGGTGTCTTCATTGTGTAATCGTGCCTCTCTGTTGTAATAGTAAATATTGACAGAGAACCAAACATTTCACGAACCTCTTCTGTGTTGATATTTTTGTTGATAAGAGAAGCATTCAACAAACCACAGACCCCGTTTATATAACAAAGATTTGGAGCTCAAAATATCTGTCTTGTATATCAACTGAAGTTCAAATTTGTAAACATAAAAAATGGAAAAATATTTATATTACCTGAAACTGTGGCCATATCCCTTTAAAGATCATTTTAATACTGACGATAAAAGCAGTTGCCTCTCGTGGTCCACAGATGACTTAAAGATTTTATAAAAAGACCACGAGCCTTGGTCTGGAGATCTACACTAAAGGAGATATATTATTAGTATACATAATAAAAGATGGGATTTGCATTGGAACAAAATTCTCAATTAAAGATTTTTTTCAAAGATTTCAAGAAATATTTTCAAATGAACGAATCAATAGACTGATTATTGAGATCATTCTACTCACAAAAAGAATTGCTCATACAAAGTCTGAAATAAGACATCAAAAAGATGCTTGAGTTTCTGATTGACAATATCTATATGATATTGTTTTGGAGACCAGGGGGTCGTAACATAAAGGCTACTTAAGTCTAAGACCGTGCTTAAGTAGGACTTAAGTACAGTCTAAAACGTAAGACCGTAACTAGAAGCGTGCTAAGATTTGGTAATCTTAGCAGAACTTAGGCGGCCGGTAGAGGTGACTTAAGTATATCTTAACTTTCATGTACATATATTTAGAATTATTTAATGTTGACTTTCGATGTTAAAATATTCCTCTGTTCATATTATGCATTAAAGAAAATAATTATCTCTATTTGACGCTGATTTAAGAATTTTACTTTTTTCGTTGGGGGGGGGGGGGGGGGTTGATCACTGATTCCAATATCACTCCCAACAGAGCATACATGTAAATACAAAATTTAATTTTAGGGATACGTCTGAAATTAGTGGGACCTCGGTTATAGAAGTAAATTGAACACAGTAATAAACCATGGATCTGTATGTTCGTTTTGAAAAAATGAGTTGAAATGATTTGTTAAAAACAGAAAAGAAAGAGGATGATGACAGTAATAATAATATTATAAAAAAAAGTATCTGTAGAACGCGACAAGTGCGGATTTAGACAGGGCTCACTACAGTTCGAGAGCGAGAGAGAATTGCTGATAAGTGGAGAAATACGGAAAAATATCCCGATTTTTTTTTGTATCCTTGATTAAATTGCAAATGAGTATATCATAAAACTTCTGCAGTTTTTGCTTCTGACATACATGGCCTGAAACATAGCGGGGATTCAACATGTATTGAACTCTTCAGAGTTTCAAATTTAAGTAGATAGACGGTCGATTATCTTTTCTTGTCTGCGATAATAACAGGGTAAGTGAACATTTGTCAAAACAAAAGAGTTACAAAAGGAAAACTGAAAACATCTCGGGTGATAAAATAATTGCCGTAAATTTACAATGAACCACAACTCGCCACTTTCTGACCGTGCGGTATTTGCTTCCAAACATTCCGATTAATTCATAACATAATTATAAATTTTAATACGAAATCTAATCTAACATAACTTAAACCAATAGGCAAGGACGTCAACTTCAATATGTAATGAATTAAAACCCTAACCGAATCACTTTTAGCAAAAATATCTATATAAAATCAAAAAACATAGGTTGGCTCATATGAAATATTTTAAACATAAGTTTGACTTAGCTAAGACCTAGCTTAGTTCGCTTTATGTTACGGTTTAAGACATACTTAAGTAGTACTTAGACAGGTCCTAAAATTGTGCCTAAAACGTACTTACGACCCTACTTAAGTCAAAAACTTAGCAAGCTTTATGTTACGAGCCCCAGGTTTTCCAACAATCTATTGGAATTTCCATGGATACCAATTGTGTCCCGTTATTGGCAGACCTATTTTTGTATTCATATAAAGCAGAATTTGTGCAAAATATGCTTGAAAAAAGTAAACACTTGCTGTGGCCTTCAACTCGACATTTAGATATATCAACGACTTATTGACAAATAACAATTGTTATTTTCATTCTTATGTCGATACGATTTATCCTGATGAGCTGTGATATTTTACTTGAAAAAGACATTCATGGTAATCTAACAATCAAGCTCAATGATAAACGTGATGACTTTAACTTTTCCATCGTCAACTTCCCTTACTTATGCAGCCAATATACCTTCATCACCTGCATACTGAGTTTATGTATCTCGGTTTATTCGATACGCAAGAGCATGCTCTATACGTATGAGCAATTTCTAAAACGAGGTAATTTTTTTTACAAACAAGTATATCAGCAGTCTCAATGACCTTGTCAGCAAATACAATTTATCATTGAGTTTTTATACTTATTGCAAGTCCATTATTTATACACTGAATTGACGGCGGATTTTCCCTTTATTTCCCGATCATGACACGGAGCACACTGTGCGCGTGACCGGTCGGCAGGGGATTCTCACTCCTCCATGGCACCTGATCCCACCTCTGATGTTTTGGAAGTCCGTGTTTGCTTTGCTCCTGTTTTGTGTTGTTTTATGGACTTTTGATATTGAATACTGTTCGTTATCTCTATATGCTTGATCCCAAAGAATTTATTCTCATTTGTTTTTAGATGGTACAAATATTGATTTTGACATATATACTGAAGTGTCCAGGAATGTTTTATTGAGATTTTCACTTTTTAACTCTAGTATTCAGACATACTGACCAAAGACGAACTCGTGGATCTTATCAGTACAAACCTCGTTCATTTTGAAATGCTATAATATTGGTTTAAACGTGTTTGCTGTGAACTCGTGGTTTCCAAAATTTTGTATTCCTCTGCTAGTAGTATTGACCAGAAACAATCTAATATCAGGATCAAGAATTCTATTCGCATGGGAATATGTCGTAAAGTAGAAGGAATGTAAATCTCCACTCAAAGGAAAATATACAAGAGAGTGGTGGTTTTTGGAATTAAAATCTCAGAAATTCTACCCCATTGTGGACATACAATATGTATGAAATGCTAGTATATGATTCTACTTTCATGATTTCATAAGACGGAGCATTTGTTTATAGAATTCAAACATGTTATGTACAACAGAATCCTGTATGTAAAATTTAACTTACATTAAGATATACAACATAGTACGTTTACGTAGAAATCTATTCACATTATGATATACAATAGAGTACAATTATGTAGAATTCTACTTAAATTAAAATACACAAAATGGTACAGTTATGTGGAAATGTACTCACATTATGATATACAACAGAGTACAATTATGTACAATTCTAATTATGTTAAAATACACGAAATGGTACAAATATGCAGAAATCTACTCGCATTTTGATACACGATATAGTACAATTATGTAGAATTCTACTTATATTAAGTACACAAAATGGTACAATTAATATGTAGAAATCTGCTCACATTATGATATACAACATGGTACAATTATGTAGAATTCTATTCACTCTATTCACATTCACATTAATATATACAAAAGAGTACTGATTTTTTTTACCTATGAGTTAGATACGTTAAAGTCTTTTCGGGATATAAGACAGGTTTATGGAAATTTTTATGTCATAAATAACATGGGAAAGAGTTTGTAGAAGAAGATTTTTTTTCTAATTTTATGTATTAAAAATTTACATTTTTTTTCAAGGTTCTTGATTTTTTTTTTAAGTATCCTAGTTGTGCATATAAAATGATAGTTTTAACGATGCGACAGAAAATATACCCACCCAACAATAAAGAACTAGATTAAAATCACACCAATCTCGTCTCAAAAAAGGGGAAATGGGCATTAAAGCACTAAAGATTGACCCTCTATATAAAATGTTAACCCCATCAACAGCAGGGGGAGAGGATTTCTAAAGGATTTACTGCCCCAGACTGAACATGTAGAGAGCAATTGTTTGAACCATCTTCTTTTAGCCATAAATCCTACCGTGAAATTTGACGCATATATTTGCACGTAGATGTGGTATGCGGTATAGATGAATAAATCATGGACGTGTAGTTTTTGTTTACTTCAAATTTATTTGTAAACATGGTTTTATAGTGTATATTTATTTATATATGAAAGAAATCGGGTTAAATATGAAAATATATCAACAATGAAAACCAAGATTGTTTTTGGTTTTACCGGTTTTTTGTTTATCAAATTAAAGATTCTAACAGTTTAGTATGCATTCCTTCTTCCACTAAAAGTTGAACGCTATATAGGAAGAGAGATGAATTATCCCTGTAATATACTTAGTTCACTTTGTTTTTATGTATTCGATGGCGTACATATTCCATCATTCATAATGGTTGCCTAATTTTCCTTAGCTTGACTGTTTATTAAAGATAGAAAGTGCATAATTTTATGCATTGGATTTCCATATCTATAAATACTAGTTAACAATATGCATTTGCAGTATTAGGTATATATATTCATTCAAAACTTTTTATTCCCAAGAGGTAATTTGTTTACAATTTATATTTTGGTTTATTCTTAGATTGATGCATTAGCAGTAGAGTGCTAACCAAGAGAGATATAATTTTCATTAACAAAAAATAATGTTTACTAAAATGCAAAATGCAAGCCAGATGCATATTAATGCCCCTTAAACTGCTCAGGTGCAAACGAAATTCATAACAATTAGCTGAACCAGGTGGTAATGTTCTGATGTGTGTGGTGCAATTTTGGAAAAACATCTTAATTGAATGTTACCGTAGCTTCATTAAGAATGTTTGGTAGCATAAAATTACATGCTCTGAAAGACACCATCAATTAAGCCAAATCGTTATTAATTAAGGTATTTACAGGTAAGGTTAAATGAGAAATAAGTCTTTATGAGCGAGACCTACAGATGCATTTCTGAGTTCATGGAAAAACTATAGGTCCCTGTTTTTGTGTTTAATTATCTGCAGTAATGGCTTTGTATTTCTTGAAAGTCTTACGTCAGCGACACGATTGCTCTGAGAATGATGCGTGACCGCCTTACAACATCAACAAGTCCCCAAAATTTATTTTGTTATTTTAATTAAGTACAAGTTGCAATGTACATATCATTTCTTACTTTGCAATATACCGGATATTTGTATGAGGAGAAATTCCCATCCCTCTGAAATTAAAAAGAAAAATTCATTTTCTTCATTAAGGAACCATTTTTCTGAATTCAAATTCAAAGAGCAGCTACTTCCGGTTTCTCGGTAAACATTTGCACGCTTTCATATTTCAACTACAAAAATTACTCTTAAAGAAACGTATTAAGACGGATCAAGCATTTTTCCTCAAGAATTGTGTCAACTAAATATCAAGCAAGCATTTTAACATCTTACGAAAACAGATCGTTGTTATAATTTGAACAGTCTCTACATTATTAGATAGTGTAGCCTTCTTCTAGGTCTTTATTGTACATACACTTGTAGATCAGTCTTCTCGGCCGTGCTTTATTATTGTCAGCTAGACACGGTAAACATAATCATGTCCCTTAAGATAAGCTGTTTAAAAACATGATTGGTTTTTGTATCTGCAGTCTAAGGGGCTACAATTAAGTGTCATCAATTGCAATCGAAATATTTCATTCATGGAACCCAGACTCCATCGTGTTAGTTTTGACAAATTAGATTGCCATAAAACTGTGTTAAATATTGTAATTTTCCTGTTCAACGAACTGCTCCTTTTTTTCTCTGTGTAGAATTTCTGCCATTGAGTTCTTGATGCTTTATGTGGTATGCTTCAAAATCATCGGGTACCTGGGTACTCTTGATATTGACATTTTACACACAATCAAAATCGTTCTTTAAAAGAGAAAACCACACGAGATCCTCACTAAAACCGGACAAAAACAATCCATTAAGTCATGGACCAGCATTTTGTTCTATAGGTCCAGTCCAAGGCCTTTGTCCAAAGCATTGTTCATGAACTCCAAGGACCCTGGGTAATTATTTGGAAAACATCTATTATCCTACAGTAAAATGCGTGTAATGAATTCTGCCAAAAAGCAAATTTCGGATAAACGGTGCTAGTTTTGGTTTTTACTTTCTGACAAGTTAATCCTTGAACTCATCTCACCCCTTGAATTCAAAATGTTCTTTAACAATATTATTATTTATCTTTAACCAAGAAATTAAAAAAAAACTATCCTATATCATTCATATGCACAACAGTATACTCGTACAAAAACAAAATTTCCTTAACCTTTGCCAAGAGATGGCGTGTTTGCACAATTTCGTACAAATGCAATTTTCCTTAAAGGTATACTTTGCAAAGCAACATTTTAAAGCTACATTCTCCACTTTAAATGAAAAGGAACTACACGAACTTCATATCAATCCAATTTGTATACCAAAATCTTCTGCATTAGACTATTAAACCCTTTAGCATTCTGTGATCCTGGTTTTGTCCGCTTCGTCACGAAAATCAAATACCCAAGGTCTGCACATTTAAGGTAAAGTAAATGTTTTAATTGAGAGATAATTAGAAGTATATTATTCACTTTTTTGCGAATTCATCTACAGATTCACGAAAACAATGGAACACCTGTCCAAGATCGTAAAACGAGATCCAGTTGCACAGCGCACGTGCATTGCATTCAGCTGAAGAGTTTCGCCCACGCAGTTTGTAAATTTCATATGTATACAACTCAACCTTGCGATATATTTTTCTTTTATTGATATATCGTTATAATTAAAAAAAAAACATTTCATTTTGCATTTTGTGGTGCGTAGAACTTTTTATATTAATAATTTTTGCCTTCTAGTGTCAAGTCCGAGGTAGCTGAAAACTTTGCGAAAAAAATATATAAATGTAATATACTGACAAGAGCGTTCTCAACACAGATTTAGTCCTGTAATGTGACCTTTTCTCCCATGTTGATAAAAAAGCTTCCTTAAGTATTCCTTCGTCTGTCGGAATTGGTGAAACCTGCCAGCTTGATAGAAATTTGTAATTTAAAAAAAAAATGGAGACATTTTCGGAAGTTAAACATATTAAAAGCCAAATTCAGCGATTACTAAATCATAAATGGGAGCCGTTGCACGCATACATAGTCATATAATTTCTTTAAAATGGCTTTAATAAATGTCTTTTTATATTATTTATTTATTTATTTTGTTCCATAAACTCATACCAGGCAGATATTGGTTGCTAGGTATCATGGTTTACATGGCAACATGCAAAAAGTCTGAAAAATACCTTCTTTTTTTGCACATTTCTCATGGAAACAAAATATTGAAAAAAATTTTATTCATTCATTAAGCCATCAAGAAATAAAATCAAAAATAAGTTGAAATGCAAAAATATCATATATATAAATTCTTTACTAAACTTAAGGTAGAAGTGTATTTTTTTATTGATTGAAAATGTTGCTTTCATGGTTATAATACAAAAATGATATTTCGATTTAAAGTTATTCATATGTTTTCACCTGTTTCTATCTTGAAAAAGAGAATATTTCTATATGACTTAGCAGTATTCTTAAGACAGTAGCATTGTCTAAATTTCTGCATTACAAAAAGATCAATTTTTTCTATATAAAAATCTTTTTTTGGAAATTATATTTTTAAAAGTATAAAAACGTTTTGTTTTACTGAGGGGGCATAAAAAATGGCATTTGACCGTATAGTAATATGTTGGACCGCTTACGTCATAGAGTGGGCGGGGTCAGCTGTATCTCATTTGCATTCGTTGAAGTTTGACAGAACTGCAGCGTGGGTGAACGAAATTTACATCATGATATGTCAAAATAAATAGTAAGAGATATAACAAAACATTTATGGACTGTGTTTGGTCAAAATGTGTTTTGTCGACACCTTGAACAAACGACTTCAGACTAACAATTTGATTCTTGGGTCCGACAAAACGCATGTTGCCCTCCAACCAAGTCAATAAAAGTATTTTTTATACAGTCAGCTAATAAATAGTCTCTAATAAAAAAAAAACTACTAAAAATTTTCAGAATATCTTGGTCGCTGAGTTTGTTTTACGTAATACATATGAGTATGTCCGAAACATTCCGAATACGAGCGTTCAATATCGAACGCCCCGTTGTAAACAAAAAATATCGTCTGGTCAAATTCTCAGAGTTAAATTAAAGAAAAGAAGAGGCATTTAGGTAAGGTTTTTTTTTTTATACAAAAAATGAAATTATTAATTAAAAATTTAGTACGTATTAGACCCATTAAATCCTAAATGAGCAAGCTCGGTTGGGTCATCAGAATGATGCTGTATTGCACACTTGCATGACAGGCGTTAATTTGATAACCGATACTAAAATATCATTAATTAGAGTTTTTTAGTTGGAATAATTATTATAAATTATGAGGAAATGTTTTAGCTATATAATAAAGGAGTTATTGAATTTATATTGGTGAAAACTGGCACTCGTTGGCTGTACAAATGCATTCGCAAGCTCATGCATTTGTACAGCCAACTTGTGTCAATATTCACCAATATAAATTCAATAACCCTATCACATTGTTTACTGGATAGGTATTCGTAATTGTTTGTAAATTTCCAAAATTCTTTTACAACATACATATGAACCTGCGTAGCAAAAAATTGAATCCCGCTGGCCAATACATTGAAAACTGGGTACAAAATTACTCATCGGGTTAAAGAATAAACTTTTCGTAATTATTTTCAAAGATAAGTTCCCCCAAATGCATATCATTATTTGTCCTTGAACGCCCTTGTTGGTGATGCCGTGTACTTTTCCTCCCATTTTGGAATATAAAATTTCAGTAAACGGAAACACCCTTCCAGAAGCATTTAAATTTTGGGCAGATACCTTGTGTGTGGTGTGCAAGTTTATTACTTTATGCAAACATATCAATTAATTTCGATTGTCATTTATTGCTTCATAAATTTGTTTTTTTAATTATGATGCTACATATAGATAGCAATAAAACTGTGTCGTCGAAGTAAAAAAAAAGAAATATGTATGGAAATTTGTCCTTTTTACATTGCATTTTAGCTATTAAAGAGATCGGATAAATCTGTTGAAGATATTAAAATCCCCCAAATTATACTAAAAGTATTTTTCTTGTTTGCCTTGGTTTCTGATTGCTCTTTTTGAACTTGGTTAATGGTTCAAGCCGCGCTCTACGTGTTATGGTGCACCGCCATCCTGCAGGGCGTCATGGGATTCGGTGTGAAACACGAAATGTCACATTACTTAGAACTATAAACATTCTTTACCAATGATAAAGATGATCTATTTCATTAAAAATCCTTTTTAATCAGAAATTTTGCACCGTATTCCCCAATGGTACGGAGGTCACAGATTCGTTAATTTCTATCACGTTGCATTTGGATTTACCTTATGAAAGGCATACCACAAACAGAAAACAAATTGATCATTAGATGTCAAGGTCACCTTTAGAATGCATTAAAAGCAAACAATGCTATAAAAATCGTCAAATATGTAAACAACAATGATTATCATCAATTCAACCTACGTGAAATATTCTTCAACAAATAGACGAAAATATACGTCAAAAAACCCATCCCCAAAGATTATGTCTTTTATATCTTAAACAAAACTGTTGGGCTACTTATTCCACTTACAGAGCTGATGATGTGCGAAACTAAATTTCAGTCTTCTAATTACGCAGGTGTGTCTCAAAGCGTACAGTTGGCTGACCTATTATTTCGTCCATCCTTGGCTAACACCCATGAAATGTACCCATTCTCTCTCACAACGGCCATATACAAATGTATCGCTTTCCAGACGTATTGTTAACACACATGCATCTTCGCCAGATGGGAAAGTTTGAAATAGAGCGATACAATTATTTTTCTATCAAGTTCCATAAAAGGGGGATCAAAAGAAAATATTTTGTTTCGTAGAGATATCGCTTTATAATGGGTTGGGTTCGCTGAGTGAAATCTTGTTATTGGAGTTTCCTTTAGACAATAATGACAAGACAAAATGTAAACAAAGTCTAAGGGAGACGAGTTACGAAATAATTACGACTGGTCTGTCTTGAACCTTAAAGTTCAAATTAAAGTGGAGGGACCTTAAGAAGTTAAAACCAAAAACGATATTAGATTTCATAATATCTAAATGGAGAAACAAGTACATAGTATTATGACCGAGCTAGTTGTATAAACTAATGACATTTGGTGTCATTGTCAGAAAGCTACAGTTACATATATGATATTCCATATTTAGTGAATTCCAGGGATTTTAAAAACAAACCTCAATTCTCACGATTCTCATGTGTTTGCCAGAACATGCATAAATATCTTTAACTGTTTTTTGTAACTATGTCATTTCAAATATTTTGTTAAATGTTAATAAGTTCAATCTCAGAACTGCTAATACATGTAGATATTTAATCCTAGAAAAGTTTATCTTGAAATTTATTACCAATGGCATATACCAGAGTATAGTAAGGTGTTAACTGTTTTGGCATTGGTGCCCCTAATGTCTGTCTGTCACAAAACCTTTACCGGGTCATAGCTACGTGACTGTTGATTGAAATAAACTTTCTCAACCTCGTTCTGCAGAAGTCGGTGTCACTTCATCATGAAATATTGAAATTGCCTCAAGGTCCAACCTTTCTAACCCTTGAGTCTCATTTATACGGTAACTATTATCCCTTATCTTAAAGTGCATTTATTGCATTATTAGCTCGATATCATAGCCGTAAGGTGAAATCGTTTGGGCATTATATTTTGTGAGCAAATACCAAACTTTTTATGATTTAAAAACTGGACAGTGAGATAACTCTCTGCCCCTTCACTGGTAAACCTTGTTCCTTCACATAAATTGTATTTCGACTATTAATATAATTTTAAAATTGAATTTCTCTGCCGTATATTCAGCTTTGGTACTTAGCAGTATGTTGTCCTTATAAAAATTATTAAGGTGCGTAGAAACTTTGAGATTACAAAATTGCTGTTGGGGAAAATGGAGGCATTTTGTGCTGTTTGAAAAATCTTTTGATTAAAACTGATATATATTTGCAGCCTGAGTATGCGAATCTGTGTTTATCTTTTTTTTTATATAGAAAAAAAAAACACTTGTAGTTCAAAATTTTATTTGAGCTTGTATTGATGCACAGAAATACATTGAATTAGTGAGCATTTCAAAAATTTTAATAGAACAATTTTTAGACGAGATAAGAGTCTAGATCGAATCTTTTAAAATCTGTCCTGTAATATTGGCCTATTGCCTAATAGATGCATCAAAACTGAAATTTTCTACAATAACCTTTTTGTACCAAGAGTTACAGGTAGAAAAAAATCGTCGGTTATCTCTAACACAATTTAGTTTTCATACCATCATAAACAAATCAATTTAATATGGGGGCAATTTATTTGGACCATATTCTGAAATCGTTAACCAAAGGTTCCACATGAAGTTCAAGAACTTAGTAAATTACTTGTGTATTTGATTTCCCCCTCCGTTTGGGATAAAGTTATTTTGGGTTGTTTTTTTTTTATTTCGAGTGAATTAGATCTAAATAGATACATGTAGCAGAAACCATAAATATTACACCACAATTGTCATATTTACAAAACATCAATTTCTTCCAGGTTATTTTTTTCGTTAGAGAAAAAAAAAATCAATTAAGAAAAGTAAAAAGAAATCGTTTGTTATAGAATTCTCATTTAGTTTCTCATTGAGGCTTGGATTCATGAGGAAGTTTTTCTCCCTCAAATTTTGCATGTCATTGCCATTTGTTTGATATTTCAATGTAATTTATAAGCAGATTTTAGTCTGAAAGTACCTATACACAGAACTAGGGCACTAAAGCAGTTCTTTAATCCAGGTCCTCTTACAATGAGCGTGGAATATTAGAGCTGAAAACAGATGAAACTAGATCACCAAAGGCCATACTTACAGAACAAAAAACCTAGGTTGAAAAAAAGAACCATTTTATCACTAAGAGTTTGTTTACATCATTAGCCGCATATAATTTCATTCTTATTTTTAAAGCTAAATTGCAAAATATCACATGATTAATGCTTTTGTGGATTTCTATTTTTAGATCTAAAAAATATTGTTTTGCTCTTAATATTGTACAAAAACACACATTCAAATTATGATAGAAAAACTTGTACATTCTATGTGCATCAAAGGGTGAAATTAAACTTACATAGAAATTTGATGCTTTTTCTTTTTATTGATGTTTTTTTTTATATTTATTAACACATTATTAATTGTAAGTGACTGATAGGTAAAATGCTCAATGAAGCAAAAGAAAACACACGCACTTGTAAATATAAATACGAGTTGATTTCAGTGCATGCAAATTAGGCGTTCATTGACAAAATTGGAACTTCAGGGGATATTTTTTTGTATGTTGTAAAAATGACATTTTTAAGGATGACCTTACTAATATCAAATCGGTGCCACGGCGTCCGAGAGAGGAAGACATAATGAACCATTACTGGATACCCAAACAAACTCCCGACAAGTCAATGGCTACCTGTTTACACCTCTATCAATGATAAAAACGAACAGGTAAAGAAATAAATAGATATAATCGACCTTGTATCCTCAATATCAAATGTTTTGACATACCGAATGAAAAGTGACATAAAATTAGGGTGCGCAGAGCCCGTGTCAAATATTGTCGTGTTCGAAAAGGGGAACTTTAATTCTCGCTCAGAATTGGTCCGGGTACGGGACGACATTGTCTGAATATTCTCGGGTCACTCGGGTTACTTGAGGGGAGTCTGACGCGATATTCGTTTAGAGGGCGTTTCATATTTGACAATTTAAGCCCTGATAGTGTATGCAAAATTTACAATGTACCTCGTAATGACAAAAAATCGAATTTATATCAGACTTGACTCGTTAAATGATGACGCCGCTCTCAAATCCATTAATGATATATAAGGGAGGGTGTTTCTATATATGGGGGTATCTCTTTTCCCTCTAAAGCAAGTTATCTGTCGCCTACGAAATAAACATCAAACAGCGCCCCCGATTTTTTTTACGGATCACTTTAGACAGAGCCCAGATGCTTATCAGAAAGTTAAACTGTTCGCGGGTCTAAGTTGATCTTGATCACAATATGCGAACGAGGTCAACCCGAGCCTTTTTCCAGGGATAATTGATTACTGGCATAATTGGTAATGCTATAAAGAAATTAAATCCCAGATCTTTTGACAATTGTCATAATAATTTCTTTATATGCAGTGTCATTCATAAAAATGGATTAAACTTTTGCTAGTAAACACGTTTTATTGAATGACGAGGTGGGGGATGGAATACGATATCGGTAATATCTTATGATATAAACGGGGGCTCACTTTGACTGAACCCAGAGCCAGGATAGAAAAACTATAACCTTCTTGTCTCGAAGTTGCGCTAATCGCTTATCTTGAAGTATATCTGTTTCCTAATATACTGTTTACAAAAATAAAAGAAGATACTTTTGTATATTTATAGCAATTTAATTTGAATTCTTGAAATACTTAAAGACAAAAATATCTTAAATGTCTGCGTAAACGGTCTTAGATATCTTTGCTCTATATTACTAACATTGCTGTAACATATTCTACATATATAACACTTGGCAGTAGCTAGACTAGTGAAAATTAAAGAAAAATTGACGAACAGTAATAAAAGAAAAATGATATAGTCGTATTATATAGTTTTTTGACCGTTATTAACTGATATGTCAAAAATATTAAATGTTTTTGGCAGACAAAAAGAATTAAATTTATTGCAGACCCACCCAAACTATTCTTCTCCGCACTTATTCTACAAGACAGTCGCCATCTTAAATGGAACTGCGACTAAATCAAAGACGACGGTATTTGTGAATAATTTGCAGATCATAAAGCTTTCTTCCTTATCTTGTAATCTGACACACATGCACTTCTCATTGCAAAAAAAGAACTGTATTGAATATTTTTGAAATTTCTTGCAACACCATGGAATACTTGCACATCATTTTCATGACTTCAAACGAACGAGACACTTAGACTTCGTTTATAATTCCCATGTTTTGTTGCCTCAGAAAGTAAGTCAGTAAAGAAATGGATACCTGTGCAACAAAAAGATAAAATCATTCCAATGTCTAGAGCTCGAATTCTCAATCAAAAGGAAGATCAACCTTGAAGAAATTTGTTCTGAAATTCGTCACCCAGAATTACCTATATATACATGAATCAGGAGGCCTAAAACCCATGTAAAATATCAATCGTATTTTAAGCTTTATGTTTTAATTCCCCTATTAAAATATAGTTTTTGTCCTGTCCGTCCGTCCGTCCGTCTGACTGTTTGTCCGCAAAAACTTTCATCTTGCCCATAACTTTAGATTAGTTTAAGCTACACGACTTTCTTGTTTCACAAGTGTATTTCTTGTAACAAGACATTTCTTTCGGTATCAAAATAATTGACCTCTTGACATTCAATTTTGACTCACAATTGCAAAAAAAATCACTTTAACTTGAACCGTGGCCTTAATTATTGAAAATCTGGCGACAGATGTTTCATACTTCTTTATGCATTTATTGTAACAAAGTCTTTTCTTTCGTATAAAATATTTTTGACCATGACTTTTAAAAAATGTTTGATCCACTTTTAAAGAATAATCTTCGCTATATCTTTTGAGTAGTCTGTACAGGGCTTTTATATTCCACATGTGTATTTCTTTGAATGCCAACAATTTTGACCTTTTGATCTTGACCTCGGAGTAAGGCCTATTTTTAAAAAAAAAACATTTTTTTTATTCCTTGACCTCTACCTTGGAGTTAGACTTGCATTTGAGAAACTTAAACCTTCACCATAAGCTGCTATACAGGGCAACAGTGTTTTATAAACACATCCTTTCTTTAAATTAAAAATCACCGTTCCATTAAAGGCACAGTGGATCATCATTAACAGATCTCTTATCTTTAATTTTATCATTAATGTGCAATACAATTATGTCTTGAAATTAAGAGGAAGAAAAAAATGTATATACATCTGTATCATATTTTAAGGTCGCCCGCGTGGTGCAGTGGTTAGAGCGTCTGCTCTAGAGTCGTGGAGTAAGGAGTTAATTCTTACGTCTAGGGTTCGTATCCCACTGTGCAGTGGTACGTAAAGACCGATCCTTCGGATGAGACCGTATAAACCGAGGTCCCGTGTCGCAGTAGGTGCTGGCATGAAAAAGATCCGTGGTCCTGAGTGACGAGTATCGGACAAAATTTGCAGCTCGCCACCGGCAGATATGAGGGAAAAATTCTTGAGAGGGAGGTTGAACAACATACAAACAAACAGACATATTTCAAAGTGCCAGAATTTCTTCCAGAGGCAAATTCACATAAGATAATTACAATGGTGAATATTTTTTGTTTCGATCTTATGTAGCAAAAGACATATTCTTTGAAACAACTTGCTTTCCATTTACTCGTTATTGGAAATACATGTAGACTGTATAATGTGTATTGGTCCGATTTCTTTTCTGTACTTTGAATGCATGCGATCTTCTTAACAAAATAATTAAGTTTTCTAGCCTTTTTGCACCAGTAAAAATATAATCAGATCCCATGAATAATAATTAAACCGTGACGTAGGATTAATGAAAATGTTAACGCATTATGAGGTGTTCAGAAATCTCGTCAACAATAAACCATTTGGAGAAATTAAATCTGGTAAACCACAAAATATGCAAGAATTCTACTTCGACAAAGCCATGAGCGTAATCAAAGAACTAGAATTAAACATATCGTTGTTTACATCATATTAATGTTTGTAAACATTTTCTTTTTACTACATACACTTAACTGAAGTACATTTTCACAACATATCGGACGCAACGAATCTGCTTCACATTTTCATCTATTGTGTGTTATTAATAGTTATAAAAATGAAATTTTAATAATCGGAAGTAGAACTAACATCTAAGTAATATTTCAGAAACACTTGCTTTTTTGTAAATCATATTCTGTATTCACTGCAGTCTTCAGAACGTAGTACGCTACAGAATTCATCCACTCTATATACATTTCAATCTCGAATGCACGATTTGTGAATTCACGTAATATATCATGAAAAAAAATGTCATTTTGGGGGGAACTTTGTATTTTTTTTTTTTAATTTAAACTGTACTCGAATACGTAGAATTTGAAAAATTTAGGTTAAATTTTATGTAGTGTAAAAAATATTTAAGACTTTTACTTTCTTCTTTATTTCTTGGCTAATTGTCCTTTTCCATCATTGACCCCCAAAAGCCATGGTTTTTCGTTACAATGATTTCAAATGTCTATTGCACAATGCACGACACTCACTTTCTTATTTTTTATGTACCATAATTATCTCTGCCATTCTTCTCAATGTGCCCATAAAAAGAAATAAAACTCCCATTGCAATCTGAAGATCAAAACACCTTTCCAACGAAGATAGGTAATTTGATAGGGTGCAAAAAATAAGTTAGCATAATTTGATGACTGAAAAATGATCTCTTCGTTGCTTGCTTGACAAATTATCACTTCATGCCAAGTAGAAGAAAGGGTCACTTTTTAAAAGCTGATTTGAATAATTTCATCATTGAGATTTTTTATGTCGTCGTAGGAAGATACTGCAGGGGAGGTATCTGCTGTTTTGTCAAACTCATACACCAGATAAGCAATAAACTTTATCATCCTTTAATGAATAAAAATTACAACATAAAAATGAAGTATTGGCTGAATCAAATAACTTAAATAACTTGTGTATACATTTTTAACCAAAAGAATGAAGAGGAATGGCAAAATATTTCAATATTTTTCGTAACATTGGAATCTTTAAATCCTTTTTCTCGAAAAACTATTTTGGCCATCAATTTGAAAAAGTTTAAATATTTTCAATTACAATATTAAGTCTCTAATGATTATCTTAATTGGAGGATAATTAAACGATCACCCACTATCTCTGAAAAATACGGGTATTTTTTCGAAGTACATGCATAAAGTTTTCTCTTAAATACAGTTCGAGAAATTTGACTTTAATTATACACGAAAAGAATATAAACTGCATTACATAATATGAAATAATAAAAAATAAATGCTCGGATGTTGACAAAAGAAACAAAAAATCCCTCGTTTAATGAAGATTTACACTTACTTCAAACCATTAAATAAATCAAATGTCCCATAAACACACAAAACATTTAGGGCAATTACCTCATCTAAACACACGTCTGTTGTATAATTCGATAATTTTTTAGGGATTCATAAGAAAACAGGAGTTTTAAAGTCTACAAATACGAAGATACTACAAACATTCGACGCTTAGTTAAATGCTTTTCCTTCATGCATGTCGGGATTAATTACGACTCGCTCCTCTTACTTTAAATAAATTTTTATTCCTTTCTGATTATCAAGAAGTTTGCCATTCATAAGATTTAAACACGACAGTCGCAAATGCGGGCTATTAAGATATTTGTATGAAGAAAGAGTCAAATTTTAATACAATTTTGATGATTCTACGAATCTTTAAATCGGAACAGGAACTGAAATAGACAACATTCTCGCCAAAAATCTGGCTGGCATGTCGTAAATAAATATTTGTCTGGTTAAAACCCATCACCAACCATAATACGATTTCACATAATTTTCGCCCCGAACGACTCGCTTCTCCGGGTAAATTTCATTCGTTATTAGTACTGTCAAATCAAACATAAAATGTGCTCCTACAAACAATTAACCAACAATGGGTCTCGCCATTTTCTAACCGCGAGCGTTCATAGTGTTGTAGGATTGACATAAGACACCCGAGAGGTGACGAATGTCCTGTACCAGCCTTCTGCAGCTCGCATCTTTTGGTTAGGTAATTTGTTAAATTTAAGTATTTACACAACCATTTAGCCTGTAAACATTTCGTACATATCAAGATTTTACGGGAGTTTTTGGACCGCCTCCACCATTCAAGGTGAACAACCAAGATTCGGTTTTATAATTATGCAATGTAAGATATCATCATTACAACAAGTATGTTACTTACATTCCGCCCACTATGTACTGGAAGATGTTATTAAAATGACTAATATGTAAATCACTAAATAACCACATCATTTATTTCAGTGTGAATGAACAAATAATACATTTGTGAAATATAAATAGCCCCCCAAAAAAGGATGTGGAAGGTGTCGCTCGAAAAATGATTTTATTTGCATAATTCTAATGCTAATTGAATTTTTTTTTATACAAATGGACATAAAAAATTCTTTTAAAGAAATATTTCAATCTGGACATTAGCTATATAACATATTATTTCATATAAAAGTAAAGACATCTATGCTAGAAACTGCATTTCCGGTCATTTGGCTTTGCATTACCTAATGTAAATTTCTCCCTTATTTTATTTCAAAAAGACCTTTTATTAATTTTGAATCTTTGCGATTCTAAATCTATAAATTTCGTTGGAGACGCAGGTCTGACATTTCTCCTCTACCCCCGTCGATTTTTTCTCATTTTCCGTCCCTTTGAAATATGACAGTATTCAAATTTCTCTACCTGAAAAGTCACTTCAACTCAAGAGCCAATTTTTGAGCTCTTGTGGTCTCGGATTCGGAAAATCGATTCCCGGGTGACTTTCGTGACGATTCAGCAAGGCCAAACGAACAGGCAATTTCACGGGAAATATAGCGTATCGCTTATGATCCCCCGTAAAGCATATAAACTAAGCCCTATCTCTTCATCTCATAAGAGATATAAATTATTGGCTAGAGATACTGCAACAAATGTGTCGCATTTCACTGGGCCCTATTTGGTGTACAATTCACGTTTATTCTAGTCCAATAATCTGGTTCATATCTTTTTAAAAGAAATTAGGGAAAGCGGTCAACTGTACCATATTTAGTGCCTGATTTCGGAAATAAAAAAATGAAATGGGTTATGGCAGTGTTTGAAATTCACATTTTAGACACGTGTGTTAATGGTTTTAAAGTACGTATATATTTTGTGATGAAATTACGACATACATATTTTCGAAAACGATTTTGATATTTATATACATGTACCTGTAAAAGTTTTAAATTTCTAAAAATAAAAAAAAATGTCTTAAAAAATTAAAACGTATCAGGTACATGTGTAAAGGTTTAGATTTGTTATCCCAATCGTTTTACGTGGATGGAATTTTAGAAGTTGTTGTCCTATTATTCTTATGTAGAAAGCTGCGCAAGGAGATTTTTACAAGAACGGATGCAGGAATTTCTCAAAGGGGACCAATACCCAGTGTACAAACTTTTTTTGACTTGACTGAAAGAGCAAAATATAAGTTATTATAATTATAACCATACACTAAACAAACACAAATGGAATACAAGATGTGTTTGTGAAACATTGAAGCGTTCGTATGGCAACTTATGACGAAGGTTAAAAGTTTTCCAAATACAGGTCAAATTCCATGACTAAGATTAAGAGACCCCAAAAACGTATCCAAAAAGAAAGGTGCAAAAATCAAACTTCAAGGACTAAAGGTCTGATATGCTGGCATTCTGAAGAAGGTCTTGACACAAGGAATACACTTGTGAAATATGAAAGCGATAGCTCCTACCAATCAACAGGTATGAGCAAGTTTAAAGAGTTTTTGCAGACAGACAGACTGACAGGGCTATAATTTATCTCTCACCCCGAATATTGAGGACAACAAACAAACAAACAACCAAAACTGCCATATCCTATTTTTTTTTTTGGGGGGGGGGGAAGGGGATGGACTGCTCCCTTCTATAACGACTCTTATTAACAATTTACGAGGGTTCTTGTTTCCTCGAGGGGGTACAGAATTATTATTTGTCTACGCTATGAATTGAAAAACTTTGAAAACCTAGAAGAGAGGTTCAGAACACCACGAACTTCATGAGGCCGAAATGAAAGAAACTTTTAAATATAGATATGGATAAGTATATCAGATTGCAAGTGAAAAATTTATTTTTCTTGTTGATTTTTTATTTCAAAAATTATTTGCTTTTTTCGCATCTTGACCCATTGCAATCTCTAAAAAGTATATTTGTAAGATATTTGATAATTCCCATGCTTTGGTCTCGTTTCTGATTCCTATATCGGACTGACCTACAATACAAATATTTCAATGGTTCTATGCCAAGACCAATTAAGGATGGTCCCTAATTTGTGTGTTTATTCTTCAAGTATGAAATGAAAAAAAAACTTGGTATCATCATTGCATAACTTGACTAGACGGCTGGAATTAAGAGACTAGCCATCATCCTTTTTTGTAGAATAACAAACTGACCAGCAACAATACACACCATTGTTAATGTCTAATGGCTTAGAATCCGGGGAGTGGGTAATGGGGCCGAAATATAAAAAGGCGAAATTCCCCCGGACAAGACTACCCCGACAGTGTCCCACAACTGTCACAAAAAATAAACCCACTAAAGTTTACATCAACCCTCGAAAGATAATTAGAAAACATAAAATTCTTTGAAGTGAAAAAGAACGTCTAATCACCGAATCTCCATTTATACCGAATGCCATTTAATTCTTAACTCTTTCCACCAACTGCGAATTAAAAGGTTAAAATGTTCCAGGGCCAATTTAAGGGAGATTTCCCCGATTAAATAGAAAGAAAGCATTTGAAACGAGAGGGTTTGTTTTGATTTAAGTTGGATATTTGAATTGATCAGGGAAGACGGTCTGTAATTGTTTGTGTCAATGTTACAGATTTGTTTATAGGTAGATTAGGAGCGTCTCCGATTTAATTTGTAAAACGGGTCCTGATTGGATCAGAAGATGGCTATCTGTCTAATTCTCTCTTTCATTTGTATCGATTTGCGGTATGTTTGATGACATTAGAAAATATACTGTTTACTTTTTGATTAAGAAGATTTTATTTCACTGACGGTCTAAAGTTCGTCTCGTTTCTCCTTGACTTTTAGATTAAGTCAAGTTTTTTGGATGATATTTTCGTATCATCTTTGCCCCAAGCTCGTGAGAATGTAGATCGTTTTCAATGTTTAGAAGGGTTTTAAGATACATTAAGGGAGCAGTTTTGAATATATATATACATAATATCAAAAACCGACTTATTTAACTGAAATGAGGAAAATATTCAAAGTTAGTGGATTAAACAGTAATAAAAATTATAGCAATAATTCTGGAACTGAATGCTTCATTATTCAGAGTTTAACATTAATAAGGGTATCGCTACAATCTGAATCTAATCGCTAAAATTTTTGACGTCACAAAAAAACTTTTATTTTGTAAATTTACAGAATCATGCAAACAGAAACGAAGATCTCTGACAACAGACTGTGTACATTTTTCACCAAAAGCAAATTTAATATCCATTTTAAAGGGTCATAAATTGTGTGTGATCAAACAGGGTTGTTTCATCAAGTATGTAAAAGATATGTTTATCATCGCTTTTCTTTCGATCACTGGGATCTAGTCTATTTAAACCAAGAGATAATGCTCGTTGCTATCATCAGATTTTATCTGCCTCTATACAGAAAACGCATGCTAGAAGCTATAAGCGCATCCTCTAGGATCATTTTCATGTGATTTAAACTTCTCTTTTTTACATAAAATTAACAAAGATTTCTTTTTAGGACCTGTCGCTTGAATTAGTTAGTTTTTACGCGGCTAAATATCAGTTGTTAAGGTGTAAATTTCTCGGAGGCGAGAAAATCCTAACCCCATAACCAGAGAACAAACAAGGAATGCACGAGGTCCCGCGCCTTCATGGAGAAAAAAATTGTTTTACATTTAAAATCAAACCATGCATTTATGAAATATATGTCCATTGCGACATGAAAATTGTGATAAGATCAGATGCACCTGGGTCTTTTTTGTATCGCATCCCATTGTTGTTACCAAAAAGTTTAGAATACATTAACAAACTTTATTTATACACATGTTTTTGGCAAGATCTATAGGTATGTGTCTTTTAGCAAACAATACTGCACGATGAGCCTTTCTCCTTTTACTGCAATACTCATCCTAAAAAGTAGTTATTAAAGGCCATTTTTATTAGTTCCATCACATCTAAAACGTTCTTGTAAACTTACTTGAATTCTTTGCTTAAGATGCACAAAAATACTTATCTTAATTTTTAAAAAATATGACACGTTTATGGGGAATATTACAGACTTTTCGTATTCAACTGGATACAAATTGTAGGCACTGAAAAAAGTCTTTGGCGACTTAAAGAGTTTATTAAAGGCTACAGAAATGAAGCCAGGGCTTTGAAAATCTTGCAAAGCCACGAGCAACTTTAAAACCAAAGAATCTGCTTGGAATGGAATAGAACAGAAACCCGAAGAGCTTCTGCACTAGTAATGTAGACTGATGCAATTCTTAGATTCTTGTTAAAATGAACCACTGTCAGACTGTACTCAAAGCTGAACTTGATATCAAAAAGAAGGTTCTCAAAGAAGGGATTAAGTGAAATTAACATTTGCACCAAAGACCCTTCCCCCAAATCCACACCCGGAGGTCGGGGAACTTCACGGGGAATTAGCCCCCTAATTCAGAAAGTACTCCCCGAAAAGTAATGATGTAGAAAGTCATAAACCGTTTTATTAAAGAGAGATGATAATAACTGATCTATTCCGATTTCACAACAATCTTTGGGAGAAGATTTTATTATGACCACCCTGTTGGATTCCGTATGAATTTTAACTTGTTTGAAGTGCTTAGATGTTTTAAATTTGTGTAATAGCTTTCGAAATCAATTTTTTTTTCTGATTACCATCTTGCTTGGAACATTAAATAGTTGATGTGTTTATCAGCAACTTTACAAATTCTAAAAATGACTACAGAGTTTACCTGTCATATTAAGTTCTAATGGAAGGTTTGTGGGAATTATTCTATTTGAATGTGAGGACATCACACCGAAACACGGATGCGATTTCGAACATGAGTACCTTCGTTTCTTGTTCTACACTAGTATGTCATACATTGAGATTAATTATACTACTTGAAGGTCATTTCGGATTTAAGTATGGAAAAGAGCCTTGAAAATCGGTTCACGGAAGACGAAGCACAGTCATTACATAATTATTTGGGGAAAAGTCCTTCATGTCACCCTTAAAGCTTACTTTACTTTAAAAAGTACTTTTTGTTGGGATGGTGTCCTTAGATAACCTTGCCAAGTTAGTAGAAGTCAAGAGTCGATGTGTCAGAAAAATCGTTAACGAAAATACGACAACTTCAACATGACTAACTTTTTGTCTGTGGATTTAATGCAAATTTCTTTGATACACTTCGAATGAAATTACAGTCTTATTGGGTCAGAAGTAGTAAAAATCTGAGAGAAGAAAATAAAACTTATTCTAATATGTCTTTCCTTTACGCAATTAACGTCGATAGGAGAGGTCAAAAACCCATCACTGATGTGCAGTTCGTGCTTTTGTTTTTTACAATTCAAGGTAGTTTATCTTGATCTGTTTTTCTGCTTTAGGTGACAAAACACTTGATTCTTCCTATATTGCTGACTTTAAAAGCCTTTGGCTCTTCTGTCAAAAGCATTCCATGTTTTACTTTGGACGTTTCAAAAAATGAAACAATACGCCGGAAATCTTCTTGACAAAGCCTGATTTTCGTGAAGAGCTGAGGACAAGGAAACGCTGCAACAAAAACAATTAGAATATGGTACAACTGTTCATATTAATGACAATGTCGTTGCTGGCTTTTTTGTGTGAAGCATAAAAATAAGTCCACAAAGATATGCAATTATGGAGCTCTGTTGTCAACTGAGCAAATGAACAGCTTCGTTAACCCTCGTCAACTCTTTAAGTTAGTAACTAAAGACATTCCATGTTTCCGCCTTGATCTCTCTAAAGTTCAACCGAGCTCAAGACCAATATTTATTTTTAAAAATAATGTTAATATTTATTCTCTTAAAAAAGAACTTAATGGTATTAGGTTTCTGTTGTAGTGGGGTTGAAGTGGCGTTCTGGTTAGATACCAGCACCTCCACCTATGAAAGACTAATTGATCCACCCTGGTCTGTGTGGCTGTTTTTACAATTCAAATCCAACATCAGACATCAAATCAAAAGCTACACCCAATAACGAGATGGGGTTAAGTGTCTTCGAGAGGTTTAATCATGTTAAAACCCCAACATTTTAAGTATATTTTTTTTAAACTAGAGTAAATCTTTCCCAATGAGAAGGAGCTTTTTTTTTTACTAGTACATGTGACTTTTGGCCAACATTTTAGTGTACCCGGTAAAAGAACCACCATTTGTTTTCAAGAATCAAGACCTTACACAAGTATTTTTGTCTTGTTCTTTATACGGTGCACGGGACTAATTTTGATACATAATCAGAGCAAAATAAGCACCAGCATCCAGGTATAGCATCGGGGTCAGCATTCGAAAATCGGCATAACCAGGATCTACATTTTATAAGCAAGCAAAGAACTGAACTACATGTAGCATTGACCTACATAAAATCAGCAAAAAAGCAAAACAAGAATCAGCATCCAGCTAGCATCAGGATCAGCATTTTAAAAACAGCATTGCAAGGATCTGCATCAGCAAGCAAAGGATGGAACTAGCATAAGCCTACTTAAGATCAGCATTAAGCTACTAGCATCATAATATTAATGAAATTTTGTTCATTAAAGAATTGATTGATTGATTGTATGTTGTTTAATGTCCCTCTTGAGAATTGTTCACTCATATGGAGAAGCCATCACTTGCAATTGCCTTGGTTTATCCGAAGGACCGATCTCCACGTCCCATAGTGGGATTCGAACATGAGACGTACATGTAAGGATCAACTCCTTAAGTCGCAACTCGAGAGCATATACGCTGTAACCACTGTGCCACGAGGGCGACTTTAAAAATTGAAAACAAATAAAGAGAACTTCTTTTTTTCAAAATTTTAATGCATGATGAAATATTATGATCAAATGATAATATATAAGGTAATTTTATTGATTTAAACGACAATGCTGAGATTCAGTTATCTACTTCCGGTAGCATCGTCCTAATGATGAACAGGATTAGGATAAGGAATACCAGCATTAAATCAGCAAGCAAAGGAAGCATTCAAATCAGCATCGATGCTGTAACAAATTTGTTCTCTCCATTAAAAATCCTTACTGTTTTTTTTTTTGTAACAATCCTAGCCTCGACAATTTTTCACTCTCACTGAGACTGTTAGACTGTGGAGGACTGTACTTACACATATAGTCTTTGAGCACTGAAGAATATTTTCGTGCCAGCACCTATGCCAGTGTCTGCAATGGGCCTCGATTTATGGTCTCCTTTAAGAGACCGGTCTTCATGTCCCCATACGAGGTGGAATTCGAACCCGCGACGAAAGAAATGACTCCTTATTCTCATGCAAATGTTTTAAATTAACCATTGCGCCACATGGGCGACCATATTCGTAAAATATCCAGAAAGTGTTTCCTTCGGTTTCTGTGCGGATCTTTCACGGAAAATAAAATCAGGTTGTAATAAATGAAAAAGACTCATTAGTATTAGCCAATGACCTACTGTATCTTATATTGTACATGTAGCTGTTTTGAATATTTTTCATTCAGTTGGAGTGCCTTTCTGATGTATGAGCGTTTAATTACGAATTTAAAGCTGCTACAACCGGTTTAGAAAATGAGAGTAAAGTGAACTTCTGTATTTGTAGCTGCAGATCTGTAGCTCCCCGAAAAATTTATATTGACAGACCGGAGAGCTTCAGTGCCACCCAATTGAAAATAAAACTATATTTATTGCGCACAAAAAAGCGCACCATTTCTCGATTTATTTCTCCATGTTGTTATCTGCCATCTCAAAATATTACTAACCATGTGTTCCTAACATATTATTTGACTCTTTCCACAACAAAACATTCCTCATAATTGTTGTTAACAGTCCTCCAGGCCCTGATATTGCAATCATCGGGCATTTCGCTTATTTAAATAATGCCATTTTGGTTTCAAAGATAATTCGGTCCAATATGCTTCGTTCAGATGTCAGCTACGAGAGAACTTGATAGAGGAGAGAGTAATTTCTTGAAATCTTCCATTTTTTGCAATAGAGGTAAGAATTTGGAAAAATTAATCAAAAATCGAGAGCATTTTTTGTGCGTAATAAATGTACAGTTTTTTCAATGGGTGGTACTGTAGCTCTCCATCAATATATTTTTTTTTCGGAGAGCTCAATGCAGCTACTGTATTTGATCCTAATCTAAAGGACATTCCAACCACTAAGTGAATGAATAAAAGTCTGTCATCAGTGTTAAAGAATATGCAGAGCTTATAAAATTTCCTCAATTAATCTGATAAAATTACATGGTTATCACATTTTGTCTGCATTTTCTAGGAGTTAAAAATTAACTAAATTAATTAAAATAATTTGTTTCGAAGACAGATTTATTTTTATACTTGTATTTTCATTACAAAAAAAAGGTCGCAAGGACTTATGAACTAAAATTGACAGTTTCAGTCCGTCTAGATGGGGACTATTTATTCATGTATTGTTGTTGCCACTCCTTTCACTGAAAGTAAAGTATTTGCTGTGCTTTTTTGCTTTGAAGACCATTATTAATAAAATATCAAATGTCAAGGTCAGAAATTCATGCATTGCAAATAACATATTACACATGATAACTTCAGTTTTCTTTAAGCATTTCTTTTGAAATGAAATTTAAAATCACAACTTCCTTTTGCCTAAGAAACCTGGAATTTTTTAAATTTTCGGTATTAAGACAAAAGTTCAAGGTCAGAAATTCAAACATTATTTATGTGTTTAACATTTTTGTTCAATCATATTTGTTAGAAAAGAAGTAAGAAATTTATTTCAGAAATGGTAATCCAGACGATATACATATGTAACTATTTAATAGTATTTTAGAGCTTTTCCCATGAAATTATAATACTAATATATCACTCCATAGGCGTCGGAACCGGGAGGGGGGTGCTAGGGGGGGCTTTTTTTTCCAAATATATACTTAGTATAGACATTGAACATATCTTCGTAGGTTTATCCCCCCACTTTCCACAGATACGTCTTAATATAGATTAAAAATGGGGAAAGTGGTGGTGTTTGGAAGGAAATTTTTGGTAGAGATAACGAAATAGGATTTTCATGTTTGTTTCATTGTTTTTTTTTTTTGCTTGTCACGTTTTTTTGAAGGTACAAAAAATTTTTTTTACACTTAGACCCCCCACTTTCAAATAGATTCCGACGCCAATGCACTCCTAGTGACTTTCAAGATGTCAAAGTCAGAAATTCAGACCTTGCAAAAAAGGATTACTAGAGATAACGAAGTTATTTTTGCAATGAAATGTTTTAAAAGACCGTTTTGATTTTGAGGTAAAAGGTCAAGGACCGAGGTAAGAAATTTATACCTACATTGTAGCATACATAAAGTTCTTTCAGATGATAACTTTTGTTCTCTGTAAGCTTTTTCAATGAAACAAAAAATTACCAAATTCCTTTAATCAAAAAAAGAAATCTTATCAAATTTAAAGCAAGAAGCTGGAAGGTCAAGGTTAAAAGCAAATATTTTTTGCTTATATATTTTTGATTTTTTTTAAAGTTGTTTTTCAATGAAAATTTTGTAATATTTTTATGAGGAAATATGATTTACCAAATCTAATTAATACTTATGGAGATATTCTGCAATTTAAGAATTTCAATACAGTAAAGTGCACATTCATGCATATAAATGTCCTATACTAAGTGTATATTTAGACTGACAATGATTATAAATTTACATTTAGTCACGTGATAACCGAGAACCAATCAGATAACGTGTTGTGTAGATTATTTATAATGAGGTATAATAACATACAATTATTTTTAAGAAATAAGGTATCATTTTTCGAGGTTTATTGAGATGTAAAATGGGTTGGTCACGTCAAATCCCATGAAGCCGGAAGGGCTTAATGGAAGATTTGATCATGTGCCAACCCGTTTTACATCCCAATAAAACTAACAAAAATGATACCTTATAACTTATATTTACAGTTGTGACTTATTCATACTTTATATTTGCCTGATTGTTACTTTTAACGTGTGAAATGCGTTAATTTTTCAAACCCAACGGCATGTATGTAATTGACTAAACGCGTGTCGACCCTTTATGACGTCACAGAGAAATTACGTCGAACGTTTATCCAAACGCACATCTATGACCTCTTGACCCCATACCTGTATTTATACAGTTATAAAAACTTTTGCCTTCAGCAGTGTTATATAAAGGAAAACATTTGCAAATGTAAATATTGACTTTTGATGGGTCTACCGTATATAAAACCTGGTAGGTATTGGTTGACCGAGGCCGAAGGCCGAGGTTAACCAATCCTGCCCAGGTCTGTATAGTCACGAGTAACCAATTCAAAAGTCAATAACCTTTTATTAAATACGGAATTTTTTTTAACACTTTGACACTTTCAATCTTGTCTCCATTAAATAAAGACACCCATAAAAAATTTGTACGACTTACCTAATTAATAACTAGTAGTTAAAAATGGACAACAATATTATTAAAAATCAATACTCAACCATTTATTTTCAAAAGCGTTTAATCTCCTTGGTAGTGGCGTCACATGTTTACATTCACACCGACACATGCGTTGAAACACGCAATCTGATTGGTCGAAAAACCTGTTAGCAAATCTATGGTTGGTCAAGAGGAAAAACCCGAATAAACCTCCCAGAACGTCATACGAGGTGAACTCACTCTGAGGTACCCCGGGAAAAAGGTGTCTAGACCAATCAGAGATCACCAAAATTCCTGATTATTTAATAAGTAGTGTTATGAACTGTTTGCGTTTGTATAGATTATATAGGGAATATGAATAGACTATATAATAATTGAAATTAACGTCGTATTTATTTATTAAATTTCCCCCCGCTTGAAAAGTGGGAGGGTATACATGTATAGTGATGGGGTTTTTGTCCTTCCATTGTCTAGACGGCCGTTTAAATGCTTTGGGGTACCCATCTTTTATTGGCATCTTCTCTTATACCATTGAATAAATTTTAATGATACTTTCAGAACCTTGTTATACAGTGCCATTGTGTCCCTTTTTTTTCTATTTGACCGGCAATAGTTTGGGTTCCCCATGGCAAAAAAAAAAATGCCATTCTTTCTGAATCATTGAAGGATGCCTATCTCTTACTCGCAAGTCTTCCTATATCACTAAATAAAATTTTATGATACTTTCACAACTTTTACTACATAATACCATACCATAATATAACCACACTTAAAACATTTTTGTGACGCCATCTTTTGTTAAACCTTGTTAAATAAATTTGTTATTGCCCTCCCCCCGTCCAGTAAGTTACCTGAAAATAATAAGATTCAACTTATTGGACAGGTACAGGTAACTTTAAAAAGAGAACAAAGGGCAAGGCAAATAAGTAAACACCACTTAAAAGGCAATGACAAATTAAACGATTTAATATCATGAACAATATAGGAATTTAGTAGCGTTAAAAGTTAATATTTCACAAAAAATCCTATTAAAAATGGCACAAATAATCCAGTGAATTGAATGTCTCAGATACATCATTGTAAACCACCCTGGCTCCATATAAATTTCCTAAATTCACCGTTCTTTGCTATATAATAGATTCATTTCACAATGGTTGATCCACGGAACATATAAAAAAATCCAACGGACACAAAAGATGAATGAGAAGCATGTGTTTTCTTACACACAACCTAAGTTTTTTGTTTATTGAAATATCCATTTTTCCGCATTTAGCACAAAATTTAGCTCACGAAATTCCAACGGAATCGGTAATTTCTTCGGTGATTAATGTCTTTTCCACCTAGCCCTGTTCTTTTAAGCGAGTATCTGTCGTTTTAAGGAGTGGTTGGAAAAACCGAGTTAGAAACCTGGGGGTCGTAACATAAAGCATGCTAATTTTTTGTTAAGTACGGTCTTAAGTACGCGTTAAACACATTTTTAGGAACTACATAAGTACTATTTAAAGTATGTCTTATACCGTAACATAAAGCAAATAACAAGATCATTCCCAAGTATTTTATGTATTGAATTAAAATATTTCACCGTGTAAAAGATCATAATGTATAGCGTTGGTTATTACATGTAAATGTGATATTTACTCACAGACTGAATATTTTTTACTTCTTTAATCACGCCTGGCTATTGTCACAATTGTCCTAAGTGACTTTTAGTTTTCCGTCACGTTCTTTTTCACTGGGGTTTGCTTTTCGTTTACGGAAGATAAATGGCAACTGTATCCTGTGATTGATGCACAATTGTGCAAAACCGCTGTCGCAACTATCCCCTTAAATTGGAGGGAACATTTAATATAGTATATCAAAACATATTATTTGATATTTTCATAAAGTTATTTGTTTATACCTTGCATGCATTCAAGGGATAAATAATAGAGGACCTTCAGTTTTATCAAGACAGCGAAAACGGCCCTTCCACATACCAAAACATCTTTCAATAGATTTCTTAGTTTTCATATGACGAGCATAATACTGTAGTATTTCATGATAATAATTTTATGAGTTTCACATTCTTGTTTAAATTAAAATGGGGTTGTACTAGGGTAATCGAACAAAAAAGGGTTGGGCGAACCCCTTCCTTAAAGAAGTTGGTTGTGTTCTGCTCCATTTTTTTCAACTCAGTTTTTTCTTAAAACATTTATTTACCAAATTTAATACCATGATTAAGATATGATAAAATAAGAAAATAAAATGTTAAGTTTGAAAATATATGTGTGTGTATGTGTGTGTGTGTGTGGGGGGGGGGGGGGGTTAGATCCTTAACTGCTTACTCAACATCATACAATTTTAAAATGTTAATAGATGCATGAATATTTTTAATACTGAAATTAGCGAGGGATGGCTCTTGGGTGATTCAGCATATCCATTAAGACCATGGATGATGACCCCCATATTTACAGCCTTCTACTCCCTCAAGATGTTTTTTTTCCCTCCCACTTTGTAGAAATGCGAGGCCGACGCCATTTGTGTAATAATTGCGTATTCAAACTTATTTTCTTATATCTATTTTGAATAGTGTTTAATTTTGTCTTTATTCACAGACCTCTGAATACTGCTCTCAGTTTCTCTGTGATTACCGGCCAAGTTAACCGTTATTGATTTTTAATCATAATTAATGTACACACATGTATATCCTTTAGGGTTATTTTGCTTCATGTATATGTTTAAATTGCTATAGGCCTATACATGTACACAAGACATAATTGCTATTCATTGACTTAAAGAGGTATTAGATTATCTTACTAATTTATAACAAATGAAATAATTTCAATATTCATGTTAAATTTTAACAGTTTTACGTATAATGTGTTCATGTTATATATAACACGCACTTAAGTCACCTATGTTGATCCCTAAGTTTTGCTAAGATTTGTATTTCTTAGCATCCTTTATGATACGGACTTAAGACAAATAATGTACTTATGTCTTCTATTTAAGTACTTTTTATGTTACGACCCCCTGCTCACAAAAGAGAATTGCATTTTTAAAATACACCAAGAATAATCTCCCAATTTCAAAGAAACTGCTTAAACAGTTGTTTGAGTAAAATCCTTCAAATCCAATTGCTTTCAAAAATTACCTTTTAACGGGAACTGTTTCTTGCAAATTCCAAACAAAAGAATATATATCCGGATTAAAAAGTAAAAACCTGAACTGAGGCATCTTGGTGTAATCGATAAATGGCATCGTCAAAACACCCGATTCTGAGGGTCTTTTTTCAAAATTAAAATGTACGTCTTCTTCCGTGGTCGTTGCGTTGTAAAATGAATAAATTGTAAAGAATTGTAGAATTGACTTTTAGCATTAGTAGTAAAAAAAATGTCGCAATGCGGATAAATAAGACTAAACAAAGTTAATGTTCAATTTATATATAAAACACCTCCGATGATTCCAACTATTAATAAAGGCAGAATAAAAACCAAAACTCGTTTTTTTAAACTTGATGAACAGTGCCGGTGTCATCCAAGCAGAACGAGACCTTACCTTTGGCTGTCCTTAAGAACAATGGACGTGTTCAAAGTGGTGAAATGTTTTAAGAAAGTTTAACCCCAAACTGCCTTATGTAGAATTGACTCTCCTCGGCGCTAACGCGCCTCGGGTGTCTAATATCTGACATAATGGACTTTTCGGCTTATAACCATTACGATAATGAATGCAGATTTAATAAATTTATTGAAAAAAGAAAAAGCAATGGCAAATTTGAAAAATATAAAAATACAAATAAATAATACAATATCATTATACACATGGACAAACAGCATTCATTTTCTTAAGGTATATAACTTTTAAAAACAAAATTTAACTGAAATAACCCAAAAATTCGGTATTTTCATACTGAAAAAGCACAAATATTCGTTGTGGATTAAATTTCGTTTTTTTTTTTGTAAACAATATTCAACGAAATTAAATCCCACACGAAATTTTATATGACTATAAATTGAAAAATTTTAAAACAACGAAATTAAATGCCCACGAAACTATTTTTGATAACGAAACAACGAAATTTTATGCCCACGAAAATTTGTGCTTCTCAGTAGTTAAAAATGTTTATTTCAGAAATATGAAAAATACTAAGGCTTATAACTTGGACTTCATATAAGTAAAAAAAATTAATAGACTTACATGTACTCTTCAAAAAAAACAAAATTTCCCAAAATAACCAAAATTCGGTATTTTAAGTTAAAAAATGATTCTTTGAGAAATATAAAAATACTAAGGCTTATAACTTGGACTTCATATAAGTAAAAAAAAATAAAATTTCAAGAAATTTACCTTCCAAGTGTGCCGGGGCTGGTAAAAGCAAGAGTTAAATTTCCCCCACTGATAGGGAAAGGGCCTGTGCCTCAGTAATTATTTCGGGCTCCCAAGAAAAAAGGATTTTGCCATTTTAATCTTGACAGGTGATGGATATCATTTATGGATCAGTGCCCCAGACATTCAGTTTATTATATATAAATTTATACCCGCACTTTCTTAAGAAAGTTCCTGTTGTTCTCTGTCCTCCTCAGCCTCCCGTCACACTTTTTTTTCCATGAACTCCTCCTACATTTTACACAGTAGCCTAATCATCTTTTGGGAGATGGTTTGGGGGTGTCATGTAGATGTGCAGTAAGGTTTTGGAATGTTGATTTTGCCCCGGGGGTTCAGATGGGGGTGAAAAATACTTTTTTTTAAAGCAAAAGCCCCTTCTTCCCTAACTCCTCTTTCATTTCACTCAGTACCTAATCATCTTTTGGGGTGGGTTTTTGGGTCTGTAGATGTGCATAAGGTTTCGGAATTTTCATTTTGCCCTTGGGGGTCAATTGGGGGCCAATTAAATTTTTTTTTTAAAAAGCCCCGTCTTCCCTGAACTCCTCTTACATTTTACTCAGTAGCCTAATCATCTTTTAAAAATGGTTGGGGGTGTCATGTAGATGTGCAGTAAGGTTTTGGAATTTTCAAATCGGGGTAGAAATTTGTTTTTTTTTTAATGTTTAATCACCCTGCCTTCAAGAACTTCCATAATATTTTATGGATTATCTTTAAACCATGATCATTTGGAAAATGATTGGTTTGTTTTGTGTATGTGTAAAATGGTTTCAAAATTTGCATTTTCATGTGGATGGCAAAAATAGGCAGAAAAAATGCCCCTCCCTAATCCAGGGGGTCATGATTTGTACAACCTTTTAGAATGTTTTCCCTATTAATCATGGTCTTTTGGCATTTTGAAGATTTGTTTCCTTTTATTCCTAAATAAAACTTTGATCCCTAATTATGGCCTGACCCTAGTCTTTAGGTCATGATTTGAAAAACTAGAAATATGTCTATAGGACATGAATTCCCGCCGGATGTATATTACTAATGCTACATGAAAATTTGTTTTAGTGTAAAAAGTTTAATGAAAATATCTTGAACAGTTTCTTTAGAAATGAAACTAAAATCTAAATAAATTGGATATAGATAATAAATTCTCACCAAATTATGTATAAGTGTATGCTAAACATAAAAATGTCTTAAATTATTTCTTTAAAACTAAGCAAAATACAAATTAAAGAGGAGGGAGGTCAAGGTCACAGTAATGTGCAAGATGAAGTTTTTGATGCAGTTGAATAGCTCTCACTTATACATATCAGCATATTATGTTTGACAAAAATATCTTGAATGATTTAATGAAACTGAGCTTAACACTTTTTTTAAAAAAAGAGAGGTCAAAAGGGAAAAGGGTTTGGGGTCAAAATGTTGTTGGAGTTGAAAAGCTTAACACCAGTATGAATTTTCTATTAGCATATGAAGTTTGATAAAAAGATAATTAATGGCTTATTTCAATCTTATATAAACACACATTTTAAAAAGTGGGGTCAAGGTCAAAGGAAAATTCAAGGTCAAATTAAGCTGATGCATTAATAGCTCTCAGCAGTATGTATAAGCATATGAAGTTTGATAAATATACCTTGAATTGTTTATTCAAAACTGATTAGACATGAATTTGAGAAAAGTGAGGCCAAGGTCACGGTCAAGGTAAAAAAGAGTGAAGCATTGTAAAGCTTACATATATGTATCGGCATGTGAAGTTTCATCACACAACTTGAATGGTTTCTTTAAAAAAAACCCCAAAACTAATTTAAAGAAAAGTTAAGTGTTGGTCAAAGAAAAAGTCAAGGTCAAAAGATATTGCTGCAGTTGGATAGTTTAATAGTTGCTCAATATGAACTTTAAAAAATTCTAGAAAGTTTCTTTGAGCCCGATGGAAAGACAGATGGAACGGTAGAAGACGGACATGACAAAAACTATACATGTATTCTTAATAATGGCATGGCATAAAAAAAATTGAATCTACATTATATGAGGATGTTTCCATATCAAGATTATACAAGCAAATTCAAAGAATTGTTTCTGTTTCTGTGTTTTAGTGATTGGGATGTAAATTTATGGGAATTTTTAAATATGCACTCCTATCATATTTTTGACAATTAGGTCAAAGGGGAAAAATATAGCATCTGGAAACATTTTTGTTGCAGGTAATGATCATGTCAAATATGAAATCCTATCTCTTTTTAATCAAAAGTTATATAATTATATAATATAAATTTTTGAAAAGTAGGTTAAACTTCTGGGTAAGGTCACAGAATCAAAAGTCATGATATATTTAGAAGTCTTTTCACATGTAATATACATGTATAATTTAAATGCCCTATCTTTTCTCTTTCAAAATGATCAATTTAAAATAATGTTATTTTTGGGAAAGTAGGTAAAATTTTAAGGTCAAGGTCTCACTTGCTTTAAAAAATCATAGTATATTTAGAAAGTTTTATGGTAATGTACATGTGAAATATGAAAACCCATCTCTTAATATTCAAAAGTTATGACCAAGGTTAACTTTATTGTGACAGATGCACATACTGTAATAAGATGGACAGACTGACAGACAAATAAGATTTAATGTCCCCCCCTTTCCCCAAAACGGGGGGCAATAATGCCCTTGCTGTTTTTAGAAGAAGTTTATGATGGAAAAAAACCCCTGTTTTCTTTAAAGCAAATTGATATTGTGTTTTTTATGTCATTTGTTTGTTTGTTGTTAAAGATCCCTTTCAGGAATTTTTCACTCATATGGGGACACCACCACTTGAAAAATGATGAGGACAAGGAAGATTTGAGGTCAACATTCATTTTTTCAACCATTAAGACGTGAAGAGATATTAACTCGATCCTTCCCCTCACCCCCTTTCCCAAAACCCCTGTTTGTTCATGTATGCAAACTACTATTTGTTTTTACATTTAACAAAAATTTTTAAAATATAAAATAAATTAAAGTTCCATCTTTTTGCATAATTTTATTCCTAATTTATAAAATGGTTGACACAAAATTTATAGTAAAATGTCATCATTTGTCATTACAGGGACAGGGATGGAATGGGGGAAACCCCCCCCCAAATTGCAGGACTAAAATTTTTAAACAAATAAAAATGACTTTGGATGCCCTCCACCCTAGAAAACAGACCCCACCATAACTTCTTTTTTTTTTTCTTCTCAGGAAATTCTGGTCTGAAAATCCCCCCTCCCTCCCTCCCTCCCAGAAAAAAATTCTGGATCTTGTAACTGAATGCAACGTCGATAACGGGGGGTAATTTTAAATGTGAAATTCGTCTATTGTAGCATCGGATGACCTTTGATCCTTTAAACTTTAACCTAACCATTTGCATTTAGACTTTTTACCCCAAAATTTTCCAAAACTTTTCCTTACCGACTGTCATAGGTCGTGTCATGAAATATAATCCAATTTAAACACAAAATGAAATAATTCCTACTGAAATACATGCAATGATGTGTACACCACATGCACGTGCAGTGCAATCAAAGAATGATAATGGTAAAACTAGTACTTAAGTTGAGTAGTGAGCAAGGCCACTGTGATGCAGGTGTTCAGATACATGTATAGTACAAGAACAAATTTAAAATTATCATTTACAAAAGATGTTTTTAAACTTTGCCATTTAGGCCTATTTCCAAAAATAGGCAAATAGGGTGTGTTTGTGTGTGTGTGTTAATGTATATGGGTGGGGGTGGGGGTGTGACTAAATTGATTGGGTATATGGCAGCTTTCAAGATGTTTCTGCCTAATCAAATATAAAAAAAATTTGCACATTTTTATAAAAACGCTTTACACTAAATTGAAAATATTAATTGTTGTTGACCCATATGAGAAAACAGATTTAATTACAAAGTTCCAATTTTGGACCAAAAAATTTATATCCCCCCTTTATCAAACCTAATTTACATCATTAATTAAATTCTGTTGTTTAATTTCAGACTGGTAATAATTAAGAATATGAAATACCTATAAGACCAGGTCATGGGTCACATGGTCACCTGAGCATATTATGCTCAATTTGATGAATACATTTATTATCTAAATTATTATTATCTAAATCTTGAATTATAAAGAATTTTTTCCCTTTGGGAAAGCCCAATTTGAAGGAATGTGCATTTAGAGGCAAACACCTTAGTGCGGGTATTACTGTCTCATGACAGCATCTAGTTAAATTCTGTTGTTTATTTTAAGACTGGTAATGAATTAAGAATATGAAATACCTATAAGATCGAGGCCCATGGGTCACCTGAGCATATTATGCTCAATTTGATGAATTCATGTATTATGTAAATTATTGAATTAAATTGACTTTCCTGGTAAAACCCAATTTGAAGGAGTGTGCATTTAGGGGCAAACACCTTAGTGAGGGTATTACTGTCTCATGATAGCATCTAGTTTTAATTATTTGTGATGTATGCAGGTATGTATACAATGTATACAGGTATTGTAATTACATTAACCCATTTAAATAGACAATAGATTCAATAGAGATGTGAATATTCTGCTTGATAATATACTATTAGTTCTTATTAAGGCGATTGACCCCATTTTTTCATTTTTATAAAAAGATATTTTTAATTTATTTACTGCTGTGACTTTCCTTTAGAAAAGACAAAACGATGAAGAGAAAGAAAGAAAAAAACCACAGAAAATAGAGATGTATAGGAAAGATAGAACTCTAAAAGAGGAAAAAGTCAACTTAAAACATGTGAAAGATCTTTTGAAAACAACTTGGTCAGCCTATATTGCAGAAGTGAAAAAGAAAGATTTTTCATCCTATGAAGACATTATACACGTAAAGCGGGACATCATCAGTAGAACAGCTAGATTAACAAGTCAGCTAAGTCAAATCACGGTAAAAGAAAGATCCTTTATTATACTTAAGTAGATATTGTCAGTAGTAGAAATTGTCAGTCTGGTGAATATCGAAAACGCAATAAGACACCACCTTTTTCTTTTAACAGAACGCCTTGTTACACAAAGAAAACGGAAATGAGGATTCTAAAATCAAGGCCTACAGAGTAGAACTTGCCGATGGATTAACTGAATATACGAGGGACGATAGAAAAGC
Source organism: Saccostrea cuccullata (assembly GCF_032062105.1). Classification (NCBI taxonomy): domain Eukaryota; kingdom Metazoa; phylum Mollusca; class Bivalvia; order Ostreida; family Ostreidae; genus Saccostrea; species Saccostrea cuccullata. Next base: position 4,097 of record NW_026931178.1, on the reverse strand, counting down.
AGCTCAAGTAGCAATAGGACATGGTATACAAGCACGAGGTGACACTGGTATATCTGGCATACCAAAGAGTCACATTCAAATGGAGAGGCAGAACCATGAACCTCAGAATGAACCTGTACATTCTTCTAGAGGATGTCTGTCACTAGAGAAAACAGACAAAGTTCTGAAGAACCACAACCGGATTATTTTGACCAGGACACCGAGAATACGTCCAAGAACTTGAGTGAAGAATATGCAAAGGCCCAATGTAGTTTAAAAGAATTAGACATTAAAAATAAAAAGTTAACAGAAGAGCTACACAAATTGAAAGAGGAATTGAAAGAGAAAGAGAAGAAAATTGAAGGTACAAAGAAAGACGCGGAAGATAAAGATATACAAAAAGATTCCAATGAGAAAGAAACTGAAAAGAATTATCGAGGTAATCATTCCAATAAATACAAAGACAACTCACAAAATGGACCCAATCAAGAGGAACACGCAGATGAGAGACACAGATTGCAACATAAGCAGGGGCCAGACAATAAAGAAACTCAACAACAGAAATTAAAAGGAGAATATCAATATGAGATAAACAGATTAAAGGAAGATTTGGATAAAACCACAAAGGATAATGATTGGAAAATTCGAGAGTTAGAGGCTAAATTACAAAATGAAGAACAAGGAAAAAGTACCCTTCAAGCTCAGGTGAAAAAAATAACGTTCGAGAAAAATGAGGCACTCACAAGGTATTGCCTTTTGTTTCTGCTTAACAATATCAGTAAGATTACTACGTATGTATCCATGCATCTACATTGTTTGCTTTGATTATTAATACCAACACCAATTATAAATTAACAAATCGAATAAAATACCCGGTAACTAACTATAGATAAAAAAGTCCTCCTTTTGATGGGCAGGCATACATTGTACTAGAATCATGCAAGGAAAAAGGCGATAACTGATATTTATAATTTTGTTCTCCAGGATTTAGTTATACCTTTATTACCAGTAAACTCCATATAACTATTTTACAGAATTGAAAAGATAATTTAAAAATATATTATAAATACATGTAATTGTTTTTCAATTTAAATTGTTTTTAGACTCAGTGAAATAGCGGGAAGGCGGCTTCTGGAAAACAATCCATCCATTGCAGACCTCAGCACAGAGATTCGACCAACCAAAATCGGCGAAAACTTCAAGCAACTCTATGATAACGAATGGACTGAAGCATTTGAAGAGCTAACAGAACAAGGAAAAACAGAAGAGGAGTGCATCGAAACCCTTCTACATATAGTACAGGTAAACTGATTTATTTTGGTGTTATTACGTTATTCGTACACCTGTTTTAATATCTTGAGGTGATAATACATGAGTTTAATGTGAATTTGATTGCATATTTCAAGGATACATTTACTTTTGCAATGGAAGAGGCAAAAAGTTTTGAATCCAGATTGATATCGATCGTCATATCTTTTCCTGGGAACGCAAATGTAAGTTTCCTTCGTGACGTTTACCTTATAGAATTTAGAGCAAAATGTTGACATAAATCAAAATCGTTGAATGTTTGAATTATTGTCCTTTACTGCTTAATGTAGGTGTTTAAGATTAAATTTGTGGCTTATAACATAACTGATGGTTTATTTATTTGTTTAATTATTATTCTTCATCCCGAACATCGATGAAATATTCCTTAAGTAACCATAGTGTCAAATCCTTTTATTAAAATTTGGAACAGTTGTGCATTTGAAAGAACACCTAAGATAAGACAATGATTTTTCTAAATACTAGCAGATTAAGCACCTTTTTAAAAAAAGGTGAGTAAGAAATCATAGTAAAAGTGTGTCACCTAGTGGATTGATTGATTGTATACTGTTGAACGTCCCTCTCCAGAATTATTCACTGATATGGAGACGTCACCATTGCCGGTGAAGGGCTGCAAATTTAGGCCTATGCTTGGCACTTACGGCCTTTGAGCAGGGAGGGATCTTTATCGTGCCACACCTGCTGTGACACGGGGCCTCAGTTTATATGGTCTCATTCGAAGGCCGCCCCATTTAGTCACCTTTTACGACAAGCAAGGGGGTACTGAGGACCTATTCTAACCCGGATCCCCACGGGGCATCACCTAGTGGAAGTACAAAGCATATTCTCATTCTTCAGTGTTATTCTTTGTTTTCACTGTATTCTTATGATTCAGAACTATTTGAACTATTAAAGACCAGATAGTGATGCAGTGGGACGTACTCTCAGAAGTATTATATTAAAACATTCATTTCGTAAGTTCAATGGTACAATGGCCATGTCAACAAATACAATTCATAATTGAGTCGAATGTTGACTGACGTTTTCATACTAATTGTTAGACAATTCCTTACATACTGAATTGTCGACGACGGTTTTTTCTTTCTGTTTTATCCCTTTCATGACAAGGAGCACACGGCGGGTGTGACCGGTCGGCATGGGATGCTCACTCCTCCATCTCACCTGATCCCACCTCTGATGTTTTGGAGGTCCAGGATTGCTCTGCTCCAAATTATTATGTAAAGAACTTTTGAGCTTGAATACTGTTCGTCATCTCCATATATTTTATTCAACACAGAGCTCCAATACAAACACTACCAAAGACGAGGAGGAATTAATCAAGCAACTCAAAAGAGTTTCCGCTGCCAGAACTTGTACTGCTGTACAAGATGTAAGTTTCTCCTAACGTACATGTTCTATTGTCCTTCTTTCAAATATGTATTTATCATCATATCATGGATTTCAGATATCATTAGAATTAAATAACATATAACACATTAAAATTATCTTTGTGCAATTTATTTGGTGTTTTTTGAATTTGATAACAAAATTGGTAATGTACACTCCTCTTTAAAAAATTCATCGTAATTTTAGGTGTATGTTAGGGAAATTAAAATAAAGGAAAACATAGGCGAAAGATTAAAGCTGTATGCTAGGAAATGCATGGAACTGTGTTGGTATATGGCAGTTCAATCTCCGCCTATGGTTATTGTAAGTGCTGTGCAATGTAAAGGACCTTTTGATGAGAAATATTACTCACGGTACACAGCCACCGGAGATTTGATTGATTATGTGGTTTGGCCGTGTACGCTTCTGCATGAAAATGGTCCTGTTTTGGCAAAAGGGGTCGCTCAAGCAACTAAAGACAACAGAGAAGCCTTTAAAAGAAAACAGGCACCTGCGGCACCTAAACAAAATAGTGATGAACGATGGTCCTCTACAAAACAAGGTGCTGTTGGTCAAGAAGGAATAAGTAATCCAAATACAAGATATCAAAAGAAGGACGAGAAAAATAAAAACGAGCAAAATGTTCATAATAAAACTGAAGGTGGCCGATTTGGACAAAGTGATGGTTCAACTAAAACTCAGACGAGAAGTAAAAGCGTCTACGTGAAACCAGGAACTAAGGATGAATCATCCGTTGGCGGACTAGCACGAAGTCATTCCGTAAAAACCGAAACCTTCCCAGATAACAAAGGGAAACATGTGACCACAATTAAATTATAAAACGGGAGATGGTGTATAATACTTTAAAGCAACAAAGTGTAGATTTGTGTATTTACTTAATCTTTCAGAAAAGTACTATACAAATTGGTGGCAAAGGACATTTTTATATATTTCCTTTTTACAAAATAAAAGAGGAAAATGAACAATTACGGAAAGCCAAAGAACAATATTTTATAAATCTGTTTAAACCAAAATTGAACTGTTAAAAGAAATTTATATCAAATTATCTTATTATGTACATTTTATGTAAAATGTTTCTATTATTGTACATTTATAATAGGCGCTAAACTTTGATCAGATGAACTGTAAAACTCTATCTGTGGCCTCTTTTAACTGTGATTATTTTTACGTCACAATCATTATGTTTAACGTTGCCGACATAACGTCATAGAATGACGTCATAATGTAACTTGTTTACAATTTCAAATCTACAATGACTCCGCATGGGGCGAAAGCGCTTTAGATAAAAGTTTGAGTTTATCATTTGTATTTGGATTATATATATATAAAATACATGGTTACTGTCTTAAATAAAGCGATATTTGGGCGAGGGTAAGAAACTGATACGAGGTTAGTTTTTCGTTTTC